>NW_017100328.1:660319-662043 GCF_001263275.1 Habropoda laboriosa | reverse complement strand
ACAACTAACCACGGATATCAAAAAACTGTGTCACCCATTTATCCAGTTTCCAAAATTCGCAAAAAAAATGTCAAAAAATGCAGTAAATAACTCGTTGCCGCATGCCGTCGGATGGCGATACCGTCGTAACTTTCACAAAATATCATACCAAAAAAATGTTCGAATAAAAATTGCAGGAAGAAAAGGAATTTACCAAACGAACAACAATTTTCTAATTTTCCATCGTTTTTATTTATCGCTGCAAAACGTCGTTACTGCTATTATTCAATTCTGCTTCGTACATGCGTCGAAAGGTGCGAAGAAATATCGCCTGGAAGGTATATCGGGTAAAGTCGGGGAAGATTAAAGAAAAATTTCCGCATTTTTTATCCCGTTGTATTCGATGACACGTTCGAATTATGACGCGTCGTCGGAGAGCGACAATGCCTTCCTATTTCATGGCACACGAACAAATGCCCAGTTTATCTTTGGAAGCAGAGCGTTTCAAAATGGTTCACATGTAGTTGCATTTGGCGAACGATAAACCGTGCTTTATTGCAGCCTCGCTTAAGGGATTTGTACGACGTGCAAACGACGAAGGTACAGATACGCGAACTGGAGAAGGTACATCGACCGGGTTGTGAGCTCGCTAATCCAGTAGCGGTTCTCTTAACTAACCCCTTCCAAGCAACATGTCACGGGAGTGGGAAACCGGAATCGAGTTAATGTAATTGGGAATTTAGCACCTTTTGCTTTCTTCCCTTTGTTTTTTCCCTTTTTTTTTTTCTTTCGTTTCCTCTTCTACTCGATCGTTTTTCCTCCAAGCTGTTGCAACCTTTCCGCATTCGAGAAGAAAACGAAAAAATTACCGCTGCTTAATGCGCCACTGATAACAACTGTCGCGAATTACCATAGATACTATGTAATTTTATAAATAAATGTTATTTCTGATATATGTAAAAAAAAAAAAAACGTTGAAATAGGTACGTTCAGAGAGAATTCATTGCAAACTAGGGAATATTCGTGGAAAATATTTTTGTTGACATCATTAATCTGTTTAGATTAGTTTGGTTTACAGTTTCATGAAAAGATAGTTACTCGGTTAAATGTTTACGTAGTCGAAGCGATAGCTGAATTACTCGTTCCATAACACACGAGATAAATGTGCACGGTGATTTTTACGCGTTGTTTCCGTTGCCGTTAATTTTCATTCGATATCGTCGTGTTTCATCAGTAGAAAATATCGTGTCGATAGGATAGTTTTATGTGTGGAATAAATTTCTTAGGAATTAATAAATTCATACGTGCATTATAATGAAATGACAATGGAAAAATTTTGCATTTCTTAAAAATCCGTTAAATCAAAATTAGCGTATAATTGGTATAACTAAAATTACTATTAGCAGGGAAAAACAGAAAAAAAAAGGATTAATATAATGCTGCAGGATTATTGTCCTCTATGGCAACAAATTTGCAAAATTTTTATTAGAATCGCCAGACATTTTCTACCAAATTTATGATATAATTAGTGTAATTAAAATTACTATTAATAGGGAAATAGAAAGAATAAATTAATAGTGGAGAATTATAGTCCTTTATGACGACAAATTGGCAAACTTTTTATCAGGGTCCTCGGTCCTTTGCTTCGAGTAACGTTTAATTGAAACAATGCTAAGGTAGTTACAACTAATGGCTTAGACAAAACGTTAAGCGGCGGGATCGTTTCTGTTCAAATTTACCGTCGA
>NW_017100328.1:656307-660270 GCF_001263275.1 Habropoda laboriosa | reverse complement strand
TGTACCGCGAATCGAAAAGAGGGTGCGAGAGGGTTCGGCGAAACTGTTTTAAAACTCCCGGCAAACAGACATAAACTCTCACGCTTTTTAAAAACCCTTAAAAAAGTTACCCAACCTAATGAAGTAATAAACCATCGTGACCAACGAAGGGACGAAGCTGTGTCATCCGTGAAAAAAAAGGAAAACGATGACTTTCTCTGCAACTACGGGGATGAAAGTAAAAGGAGTGTACGAGAAAAAGTTCCGAGGCAATTGTTCTCTTTCGCAAATCAGTGAATACATTTTCCGCGCGATGTAATTGCGGACATTTAACTGTGTAAAGAGTTAGACGAGACTATTATTGCAATTATAATACCTGAATTTATTTCGCTTCTGTTTCTGAAAAAACGTCCTTTTGGAATTTAACCCTTTCGCGACCAGTTGAACGCGTATGCCTCGCTTGAGTATACTCGAACGAAAATTAACGTGATTTCAGCATTCATTGTGGAATCTGCGAATGGTAGATAAAGAAGATATTCTCAAAAAAATAATTCGATCACGAAAGGGTTAATTACCATTGGACACAATTTTAACCGGGAAAGTCTTCACGGAAAAGTCTTAATTAACAAACATTCGAATATTTGAGAATTTTTTCTGAAATTTTTTAACCTAACTCGCGACAATTTTTGCTCGCATATGACTCGAATGAAAAGAGATTCTGAGAGCAGATCGGTTCGTTTTACTGTCTACGGTGGCAATTTAGAATGAAATACGTAATCGTAAGCGAATTAATAAATTTTTGTTAGACGAGGCACTGAAGCACGATGTTCAATTGAACAACATCCGCGGGAACGTAGTAGACTGGTCGCGAATTACATTCGGATATATTACAAATTGCTCATTATCTCCACGCACATTATGAATCACGCTGGGTGCAAGCGTAAATAGACCGTGCTTCGGCCAACTCGTAATAACTAACGCCCAGCGGTATACATTAACTCTGGATTTATTGTAATTTTCCGCGATTGCTTTATCCACGAATTCGTAACCGTATCCGTGGGTTCGTATTATTCGCATATTTCGCCCGTAATGCATTGTGCGCAAATAGCATAGGTAGCAGCTCTCGCGTGTAAAGTATAGTCTAGGTTGGACGGTTAGTCGACAATCTGCGCTCTCAAATTGCCAGCGTGTCAATATTTGCTCCGTAACAGATAAAACAAAAATTGCTGCGCGTTTCACAAACGAAGTTATCCGTAGGAATTTAATTAGCGGTAAAAAAGAAAGAAAGAAAAACAAAGTCAAATTCGTCCTAGTATCGAATTTAACGAGCGGTTGTTTATACTATGTCGACGGAGTTTTTCGGTTCGATTGAAATCCTTTCGAATAGTAGCAGCCCTATTTGGTTTACGTTCGTTTTGAAAGGTATATTCCTCTTGAAAAGGATAAACTGTCTTTCAACGGTTAATTATTTCACGCACGTTATTTTTGCGCACTTCTTTTTCTGAAATTAGCATTTTCCTAAGTGTAGAACTATTTGTGACGTTTGAACACCGATGGATGTAACGATGCAGGGAAAGAAAAACCGGTATCGCGCGGAAAGACACCTATCGTGTCCTACATCTTCATTTGCGTATTTGGCACACGGTGAGTATCGGGTTATCTTTGTCGGTCGATCGAATCGCTGCCGTTGCTTCAGATGTCGCGAAAGAAAAGTTAGGCGGCAGGGATCGTAATGCCTCGAGGCCGAGCCAGAGCAGCAGCCAGCACGTTGCGCGCCACCGATGAACGTTATCTGCTATCCGAAAGCAGGCGTGTGGCAAATTGTACCTGGGAATCTCGGCTACGGATATTCAGCCTGTAATTATCACCTTCGTGTCGTTTTGCCGCGGGCTAAAACAGTCAAATTGTTACGCGCTCGTCTCTCAGGAAAAATATGCGAGTGAATGAAAGAGTATCAATTTTGGAATCCGCAGACGATTCTAAATTCTGAGAGAATGTTTGAAACATTGTATTGTCATAGTTCGAGATAGTATAGGAAAAGATATTAACATTATTCTGAAGAACAAAATATTAAATTATGCTGATGTATCAATTTGGTTCGAATAACTGTACTTTGGTTTCTAACTTTGGGTATCCCTGATAATCTATGGGAGTTATTGAAAATTAGTGGAATAATTAAAGTAATTGAAAAAAGTGAATATCGAATGAATAATTATGGAAATACGTTCGCATAAATTTCTTATATTCTGTTCAATGCTATTATATATTGTTTGTAAAGTTCGTAAAAATTGGCAGCGTCTCACATCGGACACTGTTGCATCCAATCATCAAATTTGTCTCTGAAAATTGATTAAGAATTGCAATTTCTGCACGAGTGAGAATTAACCACGTGGACAAATGTTTGGATAGAATAACCCCTAAATATTGGATCCATGTAGCGAGTGACGAGTGGATGAAGTGACGCGAAAAATAACCGCTTAATAGAGGAATATTGGTGTGAACCGCTTTCTGGCCGTGTGATTATAATTATACTGGTCCGTTAAATTACTACGGTCCCTAGATTCATTGTCCATATTCGCGTGTCGCGTGTTCTCGTATTTTTCTCTTTTTAATTGAAACATCACGAACGCTTTACGCCGTTGCTAGAAAATTTTTCTAACGCTAAATTTTCGCAAATACGTTTCAAACGATAAAAATATTGAGTTGATTACAATTATGCTCGGTATTACACCGTGACGTAAAAAATATCGAATAACAACACTTAGAACGAACGAGTAGAGTAACATTTGTCCCAAACATCTTCAATTGATATTTAATAAATATTACGAAGAAGTAAAACGAAAAGTAGACAATTCGTAATGCAACAGGAGCAGTAAATTGTTCAATTTTCCACGAATAAATAATTAAAATTTCACGAAACTTACTAACCCCTTCGATATACAATAACGAATCATACTCGTGGTGTGAGTAATATTAAAATATTGCAAAATTAAGTTCTGTTTGCAAAAAAACGTCAAATACTTATTAAATAAAAAGCATACGTAATGTTCAAATGTTTTTTATTTAAGATGAATAAAGCGAGAGATTAAACCACCACAAACCTTCGTTTCCCTCGCAACTGCAAAACAATCAAATTCCTCAAACCTTCGCGATTCCCAGAAATCACCAAGCGAATTAGTCAAACTAGCAAGTGACAATGTAGAAAATGAGCAAGGAGAATAACGATCCTACCGAAACACGCCAGCATGTCTCTCCAGCGAAATAAAACACAGCCACGCGAGCTCGCATATGTATTATTATTTCAGCGAGCATAATCTTGAAACCGCGTAGCCGCGGTGGGCCGCAATCCGCAATAGTTTCCAAAAAGGTGTGCGGCAGAATTGCACCGCAGGTGATAATGTAACGGCGCGGCAGGACGTGCCTACACGTTATATAGGAATTGGTGCATGGCAAACGGGGCAAAATAATCGGACGTCGAGAGTTATGGGGCGCGAACCGGCGGCCGGTTAATCAGCCACCGATAATTATCGACACGGGCAGTACATCACTCCCCTCCGAGCCTCTCTCAGCCACCCCAGTGGCCTCCTTCCCTCCAGCGGACCCTCTCTCTCCTCTCTCTCTCTCTGCACCGGATTCAACACCCCCTTTGCCCTCGAATGCCCGGTTGGCGAACCCCTTCTAGCCTCCACCTCTTGCTCTGCCTCCTCTGCCTGCCGGCAGACCGACATCCCACCGCCTGCCGTGACAAACGCACCGCCGATACCATCATTTATTTCGCAAATGTGCTGCAAAACTGCCGCTATTCATTTTCGGTCCAGTCGATTCAGTTTTCCGCTCGGAGTGTCTGCCCTGATGGCAGTGCGCGCGGCATTCCGCGCAGCCACGCGATCGTTTTATCGGTTCGCGCCGCGACGCTACCATCCCGCTACTACCACCGCACCGCTGCCGCATCCCGCGATCGCGATGCCGCCGCGTGGCGGCCAC
>NW_017100328.1:610637-639348 GCF_001263275.1 Habropoda laboriosa | reverse complement strand
TGTCTACGGTGGCAATTTAGAATGAAATACGTAATCGTAAGCGAATTAATAAATTTTTGTTAGACGAGGCACTGAAGCACGATGTTCAATTGAACAACATCCGCGGGAACGTAGTAGACTGGTCGCGAATTACATTCGGATATATTACAAATTGCTCATTATCTCCACGCACATTATGAATCACGCTGGGTGCAAGCGTAAATAGACCGTGCTTCGGCCAACTCGTAATAACTAACGCCCAGCGGTATACATTAACTCTGGATTTATTGTAATTTTCCGCGATTGCTTTATCCACGAATTCGTAACCGTATCCGTGGGTTCGTATTATTCGCATATTTCGCCCGTAATGCATTGTGCGCAAATAGCATAGGTAGCAGCTCTCGCGTGTAAAGTATAGTCTAGGTTGGACGGTTAGTCGACAATCTGCGCTCTCAAATTGCCAGCGTGTCAATATTTGCTCCGTAACAGATAAAACAAAAATTGCTGCGCGTTTCACAAACGAAGTTATCCGTAGGAATTTAATTAGCGGTAAAAAAGAAAGAAAGAAAAACAAAGTCAAATTCGTCCTAGTATCGAATTTAACGAGCGGTTGTTTATACTATGTCGACGGAGTTTTTCGGTTCGATTGAAATCCTTTCGAATAGTAGCAGCCCTATTTGGTTTACGTTCGTTTTGAAAGGTATATTCCTCTTGAAAAGGATAAACTGTCTTTCAACGGTTAATTATTTCACGCACGTTATTTTTGCGCACTTCTTTTTCTGAAATTAGCATTTTCCTAAGTGTAGAACTATTTGTGACGTTTGAACACCGATGGATGTAACGATGCAGGGAAAGAAAAACCGGTATCGCGCGGAAAGACACCTATCGTGTCCTACATCTTCATTTGCGTATTTGGCACACGGTGAGTATCGGGTTATCTTTGTCGGTCGATCGAATCGCTGCCGTTGCTTCAGATGTCGCGAAAGAAAAGTTAGGCGGCAGGGATCGTAATGCCTCGAGGCCGAAGCCAGAGCAGCAGCCAGCACGTTGCGCGCCACCGATGAACGTTATCTGCTATCCGAAAGCAGGCGTGTGGCAAATTGTACCTGGGAATCTCGGCTACGGATATTCAGCCTGTAATTATCACCTTCGTGTCGTTTTGCCGCGGGCTAAAACAGTCAAATTGTTACGCGCTCGTCTCTCAGGAAAAATATGCGAGTGAATGAAAGAGTATCAATTTTGGAATCCGCAGACGATTCTAAATTCTGAGAGAATGTTTGAAACATTGTATTGTCATAGTTCGAGATAGTATAGGAAAAGATATTAACATTATTCTGAAGAACAAAATATTAAATTATGCTGATGTATCAATTTGGTTCGAATAACTGTACTTTGGTTTCTAACTTTGGGTATCCCTGATAATCTATGGGAGTTATTGAAAATTAGTGGAATAATTAAAGTAATTGAAAAAAGTGAATATCGAATGAATAATTATGGAAATACGTTCGCATAAATTTCTTATATTCTGTTCAATGCTATTATATATTGTTTGTAAAGTTCGTAAAAATTGGCAGCGTCTCACATCGGACACTGTTGCATCCAATCATCAAATTTGTCTCTGAAAATTGATTAAGAATTGCAATTTCTGCACGAGTGAGAATTAACCACGTGGACAAATGTTTGGATAGAATAACCCCTAAATATTGGATCCATGTAGCGAGTGACGAGTGGATGAAGTGACGCGAAAAATAACCGCTTAATAGAGGAATATTGGTGTGAACCGCTTTCTGGCCGTGTGATTATAATTATACTGGTCCGTTAAATTACTACGGTCCCTAGATTCATTGTCCATATTCGCGTGTCGCGTGTTCTCGTATTTTTCTCTTTTTAATTGAAACATCACGAACGCTTTACGCCGTTGCTAGAAAATTTTTCTAACGCTAAATTTTCGCAAATACGTTTCAAACGATAAAAATATTGAGTTGATTACAATTATGCTCGGTATTACACCGTGACGTAAAAAATATCGAATAACAACACTTAGAACGAACGAGTAGAGTAACATTTGTCCCAAACATCTTCAATTGATATTTAATAAATATTACGAAGAAGTAAAACGAAAAGTAGACAATTCGTAATGCAACAGGAGCAGTAAATTGTTCAATTTTCCACGAATAAATAATTAAAATTTCACGAAACTTACTAACCCCTTCGATATACAATAACGAATCATACTCGTGGTGTGAGTAATATTAAAATATTGCAAAAATGAGTTCTGTTTGCAAAGAAACGTCAAATACTTATTAAATAAAAAACATACGTAATGTTCAAATGTTTTTTATTTAAGATGAATAAAGCGATAGATTAAACCACCACAAGCCTTCGTTTCCCTCGCAACTGCAAAACAATCAAATTCCTCAAACCTTCGCGATTCCCAGAAATCACCAAGCGAATTAGTCAAACTAGCAAGTGACAATGTAGAAAATGAGCAAGGAGAATAACGATCCTACCGAAACACGCCAGCATGTCTCTCCAGCGAAATAAAACACAGCCACGCGAGCTCGCATATGTATTATTATTTCAGCGAGCATAATCTTGAAACCGCGTAGCCGCGGTGGGCCGCAATCCGCAATAGTTTCCAAAAAGGTGTGCGGCAGAATTGCACCGCAGGTGATAATGTAACGGCGCGGCAGGACGTGCCTACACGTTATATAGGAATTGGTGCATGGCAAACGGGGCAAAATAATCGGACGTCGAGAGTTATGGGGCGCGAACCGGCGGCCGGTTAATCAGCCACCGATAATTATCGACACGGGCAGTACATCACTCCCCTCCGAGCCTCTCTCAGCCACCCCAGTGGCCTCCTTCCCTCCAGCGGACCCTCTCTCTCCTCTCTCTCTCTCTCTGCACCGGATTCAACACCCCCTTTGCCCTCGAATGCCCGGTTGGCGAACCCCTTCTAGCCTCCACCTCTTGCTCTGCCTCCTCTGCCTGCCGGCAGACCGACATCCCACCGCCTGCCGTGACAAACGCACCGCCGATACCATCATTTATTTCGCAAATGTGCTGCAAAACTGCCGCTATTCATTTTCGGTCCAGTCGATTCAGTTTTCCGCTCGGAGTGTCTGCCCTGATGGCAGTGCGCGCGGCATTCCGCGCAGCCACGCGATCGTTTTATCGGTTCGCGCCGCGACGCTACCATCCCGCTACTACCACCGCACCGCTGCCGCATCCCGCGATCGCGATGCCGCCGCCATCCGATAATGCGATTTCTCCGTGGCGGTTTTTAACCATCGAAACGCGCACCACCACCGCCACCCTTCATCCCGCCCCTACCCCGATGTACTGCGCTTAAAAACCCTTTCGCGCTGATAGCTTGACGCGCTTCGACGAACTGCACCGGTTCATTGGCGATTGCCTCTTTTTTTTTTTCACGTGTTTATAGTGGAATGCGAAACCGTTCGAACGAAGGATTCGAAATTTTTAACTGTTTTGTTGCGAGGCTTTTGTTTAACATTGGTGGCAGGTTTTCTTTGTCAGTTTTTGTGGTTATAATTCTTGTGTGGGTGGGATGTTGGATGTGCGAATTAATTTGCCGCACCGTAATAGGGAATTTTTGTCAGTTGCTCGGTAAATAGGAGAATGTTATGGCAATTTTGTGAGAAACATGCCGAATTAATTTGCAGTGTCTTTGGAGTAGGTAAATTTTAGGAAGTACCTGGTGATTTTGAAAAGCAGAAAAGCAGAAATTTGAAATAAATGTTATCGAAGAGAAAGTTGTAACTTATTAGCGAGTGAGAATAAGATTCACAAATAAAATCCAGGCTAAAATGAAAAATGTTTGTTATTTAATATTTTAATCATTGTCGCCGTCTAGCATTCCTAGAACGACAGTAATATTTGTTTAATAGGAGATTGCAAAGTAGTATATGGACTTAGTCGCTAAATTACATGTTTACACGAAAGCTGGAAAGTATGAATTTTTACCAGGAAATAGAGGTTACATTTAGAGCCAAGGGGGGCCAGGAGACCCGAATAGTTTAGTGAGAATCGCTTAAAACGCGCGGAAAGCGTGTATATTACGTAATTAAAGAGCAAACGGTGAGAATTTCAAACAGAAGTAAATTATAGGACAGCTGTAATATTTATAGCAGTTGATTCGCCGAATACATTCTTTCAACCTATATCAAATGTTCATAATTTATTAAATATCGCTAAATCTATCATAAATATTTTGATCAAGTGAAATTGCTATTGAGTTATAGAATAATATTAACTGATCTTGTTTAGTACTGTGACATTAAATAAATACCATATGTCGATTTGCTCAGTAGCTCCTGCTAGCGTCATCACGGAAAATTTAATTTTTTAAAAAATATGAAGTTGCCTCAACCTTTGCACTAAAGTTTCAATTAACAAATATTAGATATTTCGGAAACTTTTAAGCAAGTAACAAGAAATAAATGGAGTATTTACGTGTAAAATTTAAAAAATTAATTCATACATTGAATTAAACACGTAATTTATATAGAACATTATTTTCATCTATTTAAAAAAATAGTCGGTACCTCCAGAAAAGTATTCGAACGGACGGCTCACAGGCGTCGGAGATAATTGTAAAAGACAGGATATCACGAATCGTGGCAGAAAGCTCGGTGAAAAGTCATGTTTTACGGAATCAATCGGAGCGTAGTTGCACACACGTACTATGCGAGGTAGCGCACTCGAAAAGGGGACTTTCCGTGCAATTACTCAAAGATGGCATTGGAGTCCGGTGGCCTAATCTCAGCACATGAGACCTTAATGGGATTTTAAGGCGTCGAGGCCACCTGCGCGCTCCCCCACGAGCAACCTCGTTTGTCTTTCCTCTCTACCAGTTTGGGCATTCTTATTGCATTCAAGGCCGAATAGGACATACCTATTTGACCCTACGATAGAGAATTTCACTCCTGACGTCTGAATTTGGTAACGTGCATCGTTTGCGGCATCGACTGTGCGCACATTCTTTATACTCGGCGTAGCTAAGTGCTCGTCATTCCGCGGGATAGTATGGAGTGAAGTGCAAAATATGTTTCAGAAGAATTTCAACTGTCGAGGAGAAATATCAAAATACAGCACGTGATTGTGTTATTAAGATTAATTAGAAAATGACACAGTTTGAAATTAGTTTAGAATTAGGTCTGAATTTATATGCGAAAATGTAACATTTTTCACAATCACAACTTTCTGAGGAAACAGAATTTTATGTATATGGATGTAAAGTTAACGACCATTTAAATGCCTTGCTAATAATTTTATAGAATTACTAATTTTAACTGTCGAGAGAAAACGTCAATTTTCCTATAATGTTGTTCAAATTAATTAGAAAATTAACAGTAATATTAAAACAGTAACGTTTTTCTTAAATTTGTGTATTTATACCGAACAGCTTTCCAAAGAAACAGAATTCTATGTGTATATAATTATGAAAGTAAGGTTCATTTAAATGCCTCGCTGATAATTTCATAGAATTAACGCAGAAATATTTTTTTAACTTGAAAGTATTGCATCGTGTTTACGTGTGAATTTCAGAGTCGGTGTAGGAAGAGCACACTTCGAGAAGCAACCACCAAGCAATTTGAGGAAGAGTAACTTCTTCCATTTTGTGATCGCTCTTTATGATCGACACGGTCAACCGATTGAGATAGAAAGGACCTCCTTCATGGGTTTCGTCGAGAAAGATCAGGTAATTGTTTTAACACATTGCATGGATTTAACAAAAACAGATTTTAGTAAGAAAACTGAATTTATTCAAAGAACGTTGAAATGCAACAAAAAGGGAAGGAATACATAAGTGGATACGAGATAATTTCTTCTGAAAAAGTAAAAAGAACATTTTTCATCCAAGGCTTAATTTTCGAGAAAATTTAATTTGAGGTTCAAGAAAGCAAAAAGATAAAATTTTATATCAATTAAGGAATTATTGAAACTGGTGTCCTCGTGTAAACGCACGCAACGTATTGTCAAGCTCGATTTTCTCCAAAACTAAGCTTCGAAAGAAAAAATTTTATCCTATTCTTTTTTTTTAATTTTTCCATAAGAAACCTTGTACCTAACTTTCTCCCGCACCCTGTATAGTGCACAGGTATTAAGGTCGTAGAGTGCTTTTTCTATCTCCTCGATTCGCGAAGAAACGAAACAGCAATCTTGATCGTTGAAATCAGAAGAGGACCTTGTCTCGTATTTCTCGAAAAATCGATAAGAAACGTCGCGCATTATTCGACGTCGAGTTAAAAATAAGTGATGGCGTCAAATGACAACTTCAGAGTTTCAATGCTCGTAGTAGTTCCGCTTTTCCCGGGAGGTTAAGTGGAAAAAGGCGAGGTAGACCTTTATGACATCAGGGAATATCGTGCGAGCGTGCGCTTATCTCGATAATTGCCGTTTCCATCGGGGGTGACGTCAAATATTAAACGGCTCCGCCTATGCGTATACATATCGATAGTCGGCAGGATACACCTCTAGCTTTTCCAGCAATTAGTCCGACAAGCGAAAATCCATTGGCCGCGTGAGAAATGGACGGACGCGATCGTAAGAGCATCGATGCGATCACGCGAACCGAGCAACCTACAAATAATAACTGGCTCTCCATTTTCTTTTGTCCACCGTGTCTCCCGTGTTCTATCGCTGATCCTATCTTCCCGAGCATTTGTTATTAAATCGAGGTGTCGTTGAAATTTCACCAATTAATATTTCACTCTTACCGGCGAATTACCTCTATTTCATTCCACTAATCCCTTGCCGAGGAGGAAGAGTTAATTTAATCGCGTGATTAACCTGTAGCCGGGTAAGAATTATTTTGGCCTTACTTCGGCGAACAATTGTGTAAAGTAAATTCAATTCGAAAGATTCTCGGACAATCGGTGACAAATTTTTCTGCGAGTAAAAGTAATACGTTGATTAAATTTTCTACTTCGAAGTGAATTGTATCTTCCGTGAACACGTTATCAAATCGACGTATTTTCAACGCTTTCAGAAAATAGCTGTGAGTGAGAATCTCCGGATTCGTCCGATAATGTATTAATCAAGAATTGTAGACACAGGTTTCTTCAACTGTGCAACTTTCCTACATTGCAAAGTGCTCCGAAACATTTTACTATCGCGCTTTATTCTCTTCCACGATTTTTACATTTTTACGCTCTCCAAATTATTTCACGTATAATAAATTTCTAATTTTAAACGTAACAAATTTCCAATTTCTACCGTAGCTTTCACTTACCGTTCAATTTTTTCACCGTATATCATTACTGCTGTATAGAAATCAAAGTTGAACGGCAATTATTTTCCATCGATATCGAAATTAACCTCGTTTATCGATCATTAACGTCGGGTTGTCTACTTTTCCGTCACAGTGGAATCCTGTCATCCCAGTGATCTTTCAATTAATGTAAAGAGTCGTTTATGATTGCGATCAAGATAGTAAATCTCTGTCCGTTACACCGAGTGGATTAGACTCATTGACAGAAATGATGTTCGAACCGGTGTTTGTGAAGCTATCGCGACCCCGTGCGAACGGCTCTGGAACGGGACACGATTGTCAGCACAGTCATCGTTAGAGCTCCACTTTCTATTGGTCAATTAGAGAGAAATCGCTACACAGGGAAAGACTGTTTGGACAAACGACCATGCGAATGATCGCGTATCCTACCGCTCTACCATACGAAGAACCGGAGTGTACTTACGAGCTTCGAGTTTGTACATCGTGAACCGATCGCGTGCATGTATCACGGAACACTTGGAACGCCAAATACGAGAGAAGCGTCCAGATTCACGGTACAAAGGCGTGTGTTCGTTACACAGAGAGATAGGTATCGAATTATTAAGTTTTAGAACTTTCAATAGGCTCTATTCAGGTGTACATCGGTGAGAAAGTTTTTCCTTTTGCTTAACCCTTGACCCTTTCTTTCTCTTTCGTTTTCTACTCGTATTCTGCTTTTACGTTTCGCGCAGCAGCGTACACACTTGGCCTATTAAATCAGGTCGACATTTATAGTGAGATAGTTTAATCAGACGCGATATGGCTGGCTGTTATTAGACATAGGGTTCAGGACTTGATGGTATAGTACAATGTGGAAATTCCTGTGTCGTCTAGTGTTGTGTACATGAATGAAAAAAAAAGTATTTCGAGTTCAAATCAATATTACAATGTTAATCACAACCTTAAGCAAAATACGTTTTATATGATTTGATATATATGTTTAATTATCTACTTTCAGTTAATGCTCAAATTCGGAAACGACTACTTTCTGTAAAAGTTCTGCATTCTTTTTACTGAAATACTAACAGGTATTGCATTACTTTAATTTTTCAACTCACGACAAAACTTTCATCCCGTTGATTGCATCTTCGTTCGTATCTAGTACCGCTATCTAATCGTTTAAAATTGGATCGCGAATTAACTTCAATTAATTAGTTTAATTACGTCTATATTTACGCTTCTATGTCATTTAGCAGTAGTCAATACGACGTTCTCATAAATAAGAAATATTTACAGCTCAGAAAACCAATTTCAGCAAAATACGAATACTTCCATTATATGTACTAATTCTTGCACAACGATAAGCACGCAGACATCAAACCTCGGGGATAAATATAACTCGTACAATTTTTAATCCATCGACATAACGTGAGACTTGCACGAAAGCTTCATTAGCCAAATGAGAGATCTAAATTGCAAATGACGTTAGAAGTAGACTGCCAAAGAAATGTGCGAAAGTATCTTTACTCGTGAGTCAGTAGAACAAGTGTACTTTCTATTCCCTCGCTTCGATTTACATCGGCTATCTTGATATCTCCATTCCTCCCCATCCTCTGCTCCGACCACGTCTATGTATAATTCACATGAGCAGGACAGTTGCATTGCATAGTCTCCCTATTAATTAGGGTCATGCACCGCGAGCATAGATCAGCCCCAGTGTCGAGTAGCCGTTTGTGCTTGAACGCACCTACACCTGTCCTCGCCCTCGGTTTGCCTCTAAGTTCCACAGATACGGGAAGGCATTTCTATATTTTTATGGACCTCAATTATTGAAGTGGCCAACGTCCAGTGGCTAACGGTCGATTGACCGGCTATCATTCCCTCCCCGCGTATGTAATACGTAACGTAAAAGCCTGTAAATAGAGTGTGTCAACGGTACGGCAAACGTACAGTTCCTGGAAACTTGTGCCCTACGTAAATACAGGGACCCCGCGTTCATTCTACTCTCCGTCCGCTTTTTATTCGTGTTTAATTAAAAAGTAGTCGTAGATCGGCCGACCTACGTTGTATATACCTGATTAACGTCCATCGTGCGCTTGCGAATTTAGAGATTAATGGCCGGGACGAACGCCGGTGACAGGAAAGAGCTTAATGCGTACACACGACGGGTGGAAAAAGGGAAGAATGATGTCGATCTGCCGACAAACTAACGACGATTATCCAATGTACCGTAATCAAGGCTTAATAGAAAAATGATCTATACTTTTTATCTCTTACAGAGAAACCGGCGAACATTGAATTTACGTAATTAACTCGGTTCGCCGTGTCTCGAAGTTTTTCAAATTGAATTGCGCTCGTTGTACGCTTCGCATTTCGTTTATTCATCGTGTTACTTTGTAATATACGTGTAATTAATTTTGCAAATTACTTTTATCGTAATTTCCATTATTGTCGATCTTTTGCTATTCTTCCTAGCGAACGAGGCGATAGAAACTCGCGGTGACTTCGATTGTGCGGAAAATCCAGTCGGGAAGGATTCACTTGTACACCTAATAACTAACCATTCGATCTGGGTAATTACGTAAACTTTTTCGTAATAATCGATCGGACACTCGGGTCAAAAGATTGTGAGCTCGGGTAAAAGTCGTGGCCACGATACGGGGGTTTAGCAGAGTCCGTGGGTGTATCACAAGGGTAGGTAGTTGAAAATGCATTACCGCGGCATATGGCACGATGCACGCATGACTCGTCAACAGGGCAGGATGATAATTATGCATCGCACGCCATACGTAATGGCACAGCTCTTACCGGCACATCAAGAAATTAATAATTAGCGTGAGGTGGAACAGGCCGAGCGCGAGAGTTACGTCACGGTGCACTTAATTAAAATAGAACGGGGCGCGAAGAACGCATGGGGTTGAATCTTCTCGTTCCTTCGTGCACCGCTCGTTCAAACGATTTAAACACGCACCGAATTTCACGGGATTAACGAGGTTTAATGGTGAAATTCACTTATACAGGCGTCGTGAATTAATGAATCGACGTGAACTTTGTAATTGGAAAAGACGTTGATACGTAGAATTTTCGCGAAGACAAGCGAAGATGTAGTTTATCGTTAACAACGCGTCTTTACCTGTAACTTTAACGTTGCGTTTGAATGAATTAATTGAACACTCATAGAAATATCGTGTTGTATGTTTGTTTCTAGGAATCCGAGGGTCAGAAAACGAACAATGGTATTCAATACAGCTTGCATCTGCTGTATTCTAATGGTGAGTAACATAAATCAAGTTGGTTATGTAGTCGTTCGTCCTATCTATTTATGAATACTAAATTACTATTTACTTGAATTATAAAGTAGGGATATATCAGAGTGTCGCAGTCGATATTTATTTCCAATAACGTATATTTACAATCACAAATCCCCAAATTGATAAGAAATCGTATATTAGATGGTTAGATCGATTTTTTCTGGATCGATACTATTACGATCGTGATTTAATTAAAATTATCGATATTTATGTCGCATAAATATAAATTATGAATAAAAAAATTGAAGTATTTAAAAAAATAACTAACCAGTGTAACGTGTTTTTGTTTTTAAAAGAAATAATAACTAAATTAAGAAATATAATAAAATTTAAATCTACTTTCCTATATCACGGATAAGTATTATACGAGCAGACTATTAATCATGGAATTCAAATTACGAATAAATCTCGTAGCGAAGAAGTATTATAATTTCAGAGTACCCATCGATTAGTTGTCGCCAAATGTTCACTCACGCCAAGTTAAATATTTCATAAGATCTTCGTTTTCGGCTTGTTTCATTTGAAGAGGCGTTCCCTTTAAGTCAATCTGTAAACGCATACTATTTAAAGTGTCGAGTACGTAAAAGCCCCATCCGAAGTGACGATGACGGGCCATCAACATTCCGCACAGACACCCGGTCTCTTAGGGCCGCTAAAAAGCTCAGGAACTTTCGAGGCCCGAACGCAACAGAGACATATTTTATGTCACTGGCCCGGACCTGACAAAAAGGGTTTAACTTCCGTCCTAAAGAAACGTCAGAACGTCTGTGCGTGAACGGATAAAGGAAAGGAGAAACGCGACGGTAAGAGAGAGGAGAACGGAGTCGATGATCTAGAGGTGGTCCAAGAAACAGACTCCCTTAAAAACGTGCCTCGTATTATGAACATATTAAAAAGCCGCAAGGCGCTATCTGCTGACTCTCGTTTCAGAGGTTCTTCACTCTGTATATGCCAGCAACAACGTCAACTTCTACGGTACTTTCTTTATCTCTATTTCTTGCCGATTCTCGTGCCTCTTTCTCTTCCCAAGTATCCTTCCCCCTTGTTTCTTTTCGGTTCCCTATCCTGCCCCTTTTCTGGCTGCCCTCTTTTTCTTTTCCGTGGCTCATACCACCAGCTTTCTTGCTACTGCTGTTGCGAGCCGATCAATCAATGCGAGATTTTTACGTTGACAGAACTGACTGAAGGGCCGCTCTACCCATCTATGGACACTAAAACGTGTTGCCAACATCGCAAACAAGGAATAACTAACTGTTGCAAACTACGGAATACCTATGGCCACCTTCGGCCTTCCTTCGTTCCCCGCGCTAGCTTTTACTTTCGACGTTAGCTCCTAGTCTCTGTTCACGAAGAACGACGTCTTCGTCTTCTTTCGCTGTCATAATTCCACTTGCTCGTTCTGCGGTATTTAGAGAACGTCATTTTTCACTGTGCGTTAGGACGGATTTGGATAGCGGAGTTTAATTCGTAATCAAAGGTATTGGACTTTAGTTTGAAGGATGATTAAGACATATTTTCAGTGACATTTGAATTTAACTATATAGATTAGAGACTTTTTCATTTACATTTTTAACGTGTAAAATAGATCGCTTTAATACGTTCACTGCCACAGCCGCAACACAAGCGGCGCAAAATGACTTTCCCCGTGTGCCATTGACGACAGTGTGTTGACAGTGTATCGACCGGTAATTAAAAATCGATACTGTCTCTGTGTGATCGATCGCTACGTGAAAATGTCGTGTTTGATTGAGAGTTTACGAATTGGTGGCACACGACATGTTCCTTTCAATGGTCAAGTGGCGGCGAAGGTGTTAAAACGCTAAAGAATCCACGTTCTATCGAATGTAATAACGTGAAACGCAGGGACAGTGACGTTTCCAAAGGAAACAAATGATAGAACCCAACGTTGTGGTGTAACAAAGCCTACCAGAGTAATTCTCTGTTTTGATTCGTAGATTAATCTTCTATTAAAATTCTCAAGAAGCTCGTAAAAGTTTCATTTACCTTACATCGTAGAGACAAATTAGCCTCCAGTTCTACCTGTTTCTCGCACAATCCAATGTGCACACTGTGTATACCGATGATTCGGTCGATAAATCTATCGTTAAATAATAAACAGACAATGGGTATAGTCTATCTTCCGAGTGACGACAATCTCGAGTTTCTCCATATCAGGTTCTACTTCTTTTTGTCACCGTCCTTCCCTCCGGTTTCTCTTCCATTTCATTCGGTTTCTTCCATTCTCGTTCTCCGTCTCTGTTCTATGCGTCGCTCCGGTGCCATTGCGCCTCTAAGACCGAGCAAGCCACTGCACAGATCGGCGATGCTGGACGAAGAGGAACATATGAAAGCAGAAGTTATTTAGAGGAAGAGAGCCGTAGAGAATAGAGTGAACAGGTAGTTGGACCGCGGAATATAACGGCTCGTAATAAGAGCGTCACTGATTAAGGATACCGATTGAAGGAGTAAAATGGGTTGTGTCTGCTTCTTCAATGACTTCTTGTACACGTTGAAGTTGGTTGCCTAGTTATGCTAATACGGACGGATCTATCTGCCTCCTCTCAGCAGGACTTGGCACGCGATGCCGCTTCTTACCTACCTTCTTGCCGATCTTTTGCCTTTATTGTCGTACTTGGAGACATGATCACGATTCACCGCAACGTCTGTGATAAACGTATACGTACCTTTACGTAGCACGTCACCAGACTCGCGCTGGTAATCGTGCTTCCTTAAGATGCATCGACGTACTTGCATAAATGAATTCGCTCGTTCGACCGCTGATTTTATACCGTCTTGTTTACATACCGAGCATCCAGAATGGAAACAATCTTTGTTATCTGATGAACCGGATGCGTTTTATAGAATACCGCGTATCTTGCTAGAGGAGTGGTCGCGTTCATGCAAAACTTTCGAGCGATTTGCAGGAATCTTTAAGGGAAATAAGTAGTAATATACATATCGGTAGAGTTGCTAAAGTTAGTGTCTTTTTTAGTATGATTTTACTACTGAAAGTGGAAGTGAGTACACGATGAGATTGTCTGTTTTTATAATACTTTGCGTGAGATCGTTAATAACGTTAAAAAGCCTATGTATAACTTGACAACAGTTATCATTCACGATGCTCGATACAGAGCAGAATAATTAAGTTTCTCAGTTTTATTTCAAATACAATCCTCTTTTCAAAAGATTCACATTTCACTTGAATTCCCGAAAAATTCTAAGGTGTGGAAAAGGGAACATTGCAGGAAGTCTATGTACTCCGCGATAAATCGCAGAAAACACTAGCATTCCGGTCTAATGATAGGAATCGTTTCATCTTCGCAAAACCAGCCAACAATCGACAGTCTTCACCGAAGTGTTTTCCAATCAGCTCGCATAATCGATGTTCCATTGTACGCGGTAAATCCTGACATCGCTACTCTCTCGTCGGATAGAAACCGGCGGGGCACGCAAGTAACTACCGGTAAAGCCGCGACGGTTTCTCGAGGTAATTTGTGAGCTAGTTTCGGGCGGAGTATCGTAATCCATGGTAACGTTATGCGGCGTGAGCCTGGTCCGTAGTAGCCGCCGGGTCTGGGAGTCTTATGTCGGGATTACTTGGCTTACCGGACACGCGAAGCCGGAAGCCACGGGGGTATCTGTTCAAAATACTCCCTAGGATTACCTACCGCTCCCTCTGGAAGGTAGAAACTGTTTCGAAAACTTGTTACCGCGAAACGTATATAAATATCATATCGAGTCTTGTTAGGCTACCCGGTAGCAACGATGCCGGGCAAACGTGCACCAATTAATACGTCATTCGTGTTGAAATAAATTTTTTATTCATCTATGCAGATGAAATTTTTAATAAACGTAGAGTGGTGAGTTTAGTTACGGGGGAAGTTTGGTGAGTCAAAATTGTAGAGAATTTGAAACTTTGGAGAAGTGTAGCTTAAGGGTGGAAACATCCCCTCGTTTTCGTATTACCCTGAATATTTACGTGACCGTACGAAATATGGAAAAAGCGTCGAATTTAAAGCTGTAGGATTTCTAATGTTCTATATTAGAGTCCTGAAGAATTCTCGGAAAATATGTCTTTTACAAAATTTACTTCGCCATTCTTTTCGAAAATTGCACGGTTCCCTAAATATTCACGATAATCCGAGAACTGAATTTCTGTAAAAAGGCGTTTTCACCCCTAAACGAAAAATAGTCTCGTTATCGTCATCGCTTAAGCTACATTTCCGCAAAGTTTCAAACGTTCCTGAATTTTCGCGTTACCGAACTCACCTCGTTAAATTACAACGTGGCAACTTTTTATCGATCTCGAACACCGAGTAGTTAACTGTATATAGAAGTATATCACGAGAGTTCAATGATCGTCCTTCTTTCAGTTGAGAGATTATGTTCACCTTGCTGTCATTAAGTTCCCCGAAATGTTGATCCTTACGGAACTAAAGCCTGAAAGATAATTAACGCACAACACGTACAAGAATTTGCCTCGCCGCGATGGTTCATTGCATAGCGATCTGTTGGGTGAAGTCGGTACTCGATTGTATAAAGTATGGGTTGGGTCCATGCAAAAACAACGGGGATTGTGCATACGTCTCCGGGGATGCGATCAGGCCGCTTACCTCGTCGTCCACCTTAAATGCTCCTTAATATGTAAGTTTTTCTGAGGCAGTCCCTTTCAGCGGCGCCGAACTTGTCAGAATTTGGACTCGTTTCCGTATTCGTCGTATTCCATGCACATCCGTCGCAAATGCCTGCGCGCAACGTTCTTAACTTAATGGGCCTTCTTACCGAATCGTTGAAAAACCAGCTGGCTAAATTGAATAAAGAGCAGCGTTGTCTTTATATTAAGCGAAAAAAAGACAACGTGAAACTGCTTTCGGTTCCAAAAAGGGCATAACTATTTACCTTTTCAACATGGACGATCGTTTGCTACTTGCTGTCTTCTATGTACCTACCTATTGCAACACGCGTTGACATTGTAAGGTTAGGTTAGGAACGTATGTTTTATTTACGTAGTTATTAAATTTTTTCGGAAGTTCGACAACCTGAAAAGTTGAAACTTTGCAGAAATGTAGTTCAAGTGACGTTAATAACGAAATATTATTTTCTGTTTATTCACGTGTAAAATATGTGCATATTAGAATACATTAATTTTCACGAGTGTTTAAAGTTACCTGTTTGAAGGAAGTCTTTTTCATTTTGTTACAGGTGTCAGACAGGTGCAGGATATCTACGTGAGGCTCATTGATTCTGCAACAAAACAGGTAGGAATAAATATCTTCATTTTTTTATCAGATACTCTAATTAGGAACAATAATTTATGTAATATGTCAATGAAGAATGTCTTCCAATTTATCTAGAACATTTGTAACATCCTTACAAATAGTACGACATTTAACTGTGAGGAAATACTACATAAATTTAATCTCTAGTAAATAGAACTCGAATTTCCTGTACATTACCAATACAATTGAATATCTAGTATTACTTAAATACTGTCATAAGTAACAATTAGAATACACAGCAAGTGACCCGTAATTTCAATCTTTCACATTAACACGTTAAGCGCCATGTCAGTCACCGGTGACTGACAGTATACTTTTCGTTCAGGCCGTGACGATATACAATTTAAAAAATGATATTCTTCTATTAATAAATTTTAAATAATTTGGAGATCATAAAAGAATGCATCTAAATATTACTTATTACCAAAAAAAAAAAATTTTAATGAGTACTATTAAAGCATACAGTCTTATCGCAACCTTACACAGATCTCCGGCCGCCAGCATATCGATGAAATCGGATGTCGCGGGCTAAACGGAAAGGAAGACAAAACAGGCTTGGCGCTTAACGTGTTAAATCTCTCAACGTAGCATTCTCATAACGTGTCACACCAAAGGAAAGTTCCTTCGGTTCACCTAATTAATCAGTTCAGAACAAATTTAGTAATTTTCATTAAAACTACATACCGTTAGTTTTCCACAGAACAAATCCTAACAATCGGTATTGCAACTGAATTGTACTAAAAACAAAAACCGCCTCTACAATTGACAGAAATGCGCAGGCAACAATGAAATCACAAGCTGCCGCGTTTCTTTCCATCCGGTTAACATTTCCACGCGGCGCAACTCTTCCAAAGTAGTTGCAGTGACGCGTTCCCGTTGCTGAGAGTGTTATCATCTGAGCTACAAGCACTTAATTTTCCGGGGGGTTGATTCCTATCCCTCCGGGAAAGCAGCGACCGCCGCGTGTCTGCTCCATCCTGTTATCTGCGCCACGTGGCGAACCCTGCGCGCGGCCCGCGAACCACGTGTTGTGACCCTGTACACAGGGCCGTAGATCCTGGTCTGGCGATAGCGTGCAAAGAAGGACCATAACCTTCGAGCAAACGCAAATACGGTGCCCGATCACGAGTACGATAAGTCCTTTGTGCGTTTAAGGGTGCTCTTTCGAATACGACGCCTTTCTATGAACCGCGTTTCGCGCCTACGACGTGTGCGCAACGTCTAACGATCTTCTGATCGATGGATAAAATCGGCAGATAGTCGAGTATAAATAAACACTTGCCGAACACTTCTTAGACGTTTGATCGAAGGATTTCTTCGAAAGCCGCGAACTTTTTACTCGTTGTTCAGAGTTGAGGAAGGGAAATTTCGTATTGGTCAAATTTTCCATTTTCTGAAAGTATTTGGATGTGTGTTTGTGTATACACGTTTACCTCAGGCAACTGAATAGAAAGAGATTTCGTCGGAAGACAAGAACTTCTTGCTTGAATGACTTTTGTCTATTCTACTTATTGATCACAGTTAAGAAAACGAATAACTTTATTTATAAGACAATAGGAGTTTGGAAATTACGTACAACTCGATAGAAACGTATTTCTTATATAAAGAAGAGAATAATTTCGATTAGAAAAATTTTCTGGAAGTATTTGTAAGGTAATGGGAGTTTGGAAATTGTGTACAACTGAATATGTAACGTATACCCAAAGTGGATTTCATAATACAAGGCTGTATCTTTATTACGCGAGAGGAGTATGCCTATTTTCTTGAATTATTTTGTTTCGTGTCGCGACCCTAGCTCCTAAGTGCCTATAGATACTTGCACCATTTTAGCAGATTAAATCATCTTGGGGTTGGTCGGTTACGGAGGTAAGAAGAGCAGTAGGGAGAAGAAAGAGGCGGCCGAGGATGAGGAGGGTTGGGGAAACAGAGCTGATGTTAGTTTTAGCTGATTAAATTACTAAGCCGCGGTGGCCTTGCGTTGGCAGAGACCGTTCCTCAATTCGCGATCCATTCCTTTTATTAATCGGGTCCAAGTTGTGAGGTTGAATATCTTTGAGAAGAAAAGAGCCGGTCCATGTGTTAAGGTACGTTTAAAAAGAGTATGAAAGATTGTCCAGAGTTTTCGAAATAATTGAACTTGACAGAAAATAGATACGGTTCATCCTTATTTACATTTTACCAAACGTGTGGGATTATACTATTCAATACATTTGCATCCTTTTTTTTTTCAACGGCAAATACAGTGTTCAAAGTTTTGTACAACTTTTCTTTCTTTGTGATCATCTGAAGAACTCGTAAATATTTCGAAAAGATTTAGTTATTTAGAGGAAAGAATAGGACAGGGCAGGAACATGATAGAAATTTTAAAAATTAGACATTCGGAAAATAATGATACTCATTTTTTCATTTCAATTTGCGGAAAATAAAGAGCCTTTATTGTTATACTTGTAATAGTTTGTACGGTATCGATATTATAAAGATACGAAAGAATTTTATAGATAAAGTTAAACAGTTCAGCAGATTCAAGGAATTGTCAGGTATCTATGACTGAAATTCAAAAATATTTAAATATACATTATTTACTACTGCATTCAACAGAAATGAAAAAATAGAAAAAAAGACATTGTCATTCACATATTAGTCCTAACTTAGAAAAATATCATTCGTTTAAGTATATTGAAAAGTTCAAATTTGAAATTCACAGCAATCAGAATTGTAAAAATGTCACAGCGATAGAATTGCAAAAAAATGAAATGCAACATTAGAACTAAAACGGTATTTGTATACCATCGGGGACAATTTACAAGTAGTTATGTCGCAATAGTTTGTCAGTTATTTATCGAGCCCCGGTAGAAATGTGAAAAATGTTTGTAGCCGGCTAAAGAACTGGTAGGAACATGGGTAAAAGAATGAAACGGAATCTTGAACAGAGTAAACGCCTCGATAGTTCTCCAGAACGATTGTCCACGAGGAAAAGAAAAGCGGAAGTGATAGATGCCGGGATACCCTCTCTGTCTCTATGGAGGAATCGTGCCAGTAAAGGGAGTAGAAAGTTGGATGAGGAGGTGGGATCGAAAACGAAAAAGCTGCAATTTATACATCAAAGCCTCGATTGAACGCGTCTCCTCTATTCTGGCAAAGTGAGAGGAAGACATACAGACACGGGAATCGATATATATTTACTCTGACTGTGTATGGAGTTTCACGCAACAACTAGTACGAAGTGTTTAGCAAATCTAGGTTGACGTGTTCTTACTGCGTATCGTACGCTGCAAAATTAACAAACGCCAAGCGTCCGTCGGATTAAAGCTCTAGAAGCGGAAAAAGAAAGAAAAAAGAGCTCGTACAACGTTTATTTACGTACGGGAAAAAAAGAATTGCTTTAGAAATTTTTACAACCGTTGTCGTTCCACGGTTGATAATAAACATCCTCGTGCTTGTACAAACAATGAAATAAGAATTTGTCGTATAACTGTTTTGTTTAACAATCACGTTTTAATATTCTTGGATAGAAATGTTCTCTTTTAAAATTATTTAAAAATAAAAATACTATTTCAAATATTTAACGAAGGGTTGAAAGTTAGACTAACCCAATTTCATTTTTCTTCGAATTGAGTTACGTACGCTATTTTACTGATCTTTCTTTGCTTTATTAGAAATATAGGGACCTGTTTACGTTACTTGATAAATTTTATTGTCTGAAATTTACCGGGTATTAATAATTATTTTATGTGTGATCACTGATTTTTTTAAATTTTAAAATTGCGAAATTGCAACACAGAATTAAGGTCAATCTGACTCCAAAGTGCAGACTTATTATTTTACTCAAATATCAATCTGTATTAAATTAGTTTAATAGTGGAATTATTTAAAGATATCACGATCTTTCCTTTGGTTCTCTTTCACGGTAACTAGTAATACACGTTTCTTATTAGTACGATTTCCCGCAACTCGCCAACCGACGTAGCGAAGCAATTAGAAGGCTTGAAAAATAGTACATAAAAAATGTAGGAATCGATAAATTTTTGTTAGTCATCGCAAGAAAATGTCAAATTACGACTCAGAAATTCCAATTCGGAAACGCGGCCGACTTTCTCGAGACCGAATCAAGTGGTCGGTTATAAATCCGCAATAATTGGCTACACCGAGCTGGCTGCTAAGCCCGTGGTAAAGCTCTCCTACCCTTAAGCTGTTCTTCAATTCCTTCGCTCCTGGCCTAGGTAGAGGTATCTATATCTACTTTCGCTTGCCGGGGCGGCAGAAGAGAGGTACCCGGAAGGTAGTCTCGATGAGAAAGCAGGAGGGGAAAAAAATACAGGATGTCGAGAACTGCCGTACGTTTTCTCGCTGAAATTTCCAGAAAAATACGAGCAGCTTCTGCAGAAAGAGAAGAGTGGCCGTGCAACCGCAACTGAATGGCGCTAACAACGTACGTTTGTAAGCGCTCGAGAACGAACTTCCGGGCAGGAAGGAGGGATGGGCAGAGCAAAGTGGGGAGGGTTAGAATGCGCTTTTTCGCAGGATTAAAAATGCTAAATGGTAATTAGTTCCGGGGATAAAAAAGCATTTACAGGAGGCGGGTATGGAGGAAACAGCGAACCGCGCGTACCATCGTTATTTTAAATGAATGAACAACAGGAAATTGTATCTAACCCTTTTAAGCTCCAACTTCCATCCGACGTTGGAGATGATCAGTCGGAATTCTTCCTTTCTTCTTTTTCCTTCTTTCTGTGAAATGTTACCCGGGAGAATTCAGAAAAGAATCGAAAAAAAGATTCGGAACTGATATGACCGCCCCTCTCTGTGTGTGTATGTATTCGTTTCTCCTGAATCGATTATCGATATCAAGGCTAATGTCTTCGTATCTTCATAATCGCGTCGTTCGAAACGTATGTTTGGAAAGGAAGAAAAAAGTATTCGCGATTCGAGGGAGAAGGGAACTATCGTAATCCTTAAACATTACCGAATCGAATCGGTATTTTTGGCCCCGAAACGTCCGCTACCCGTACATAATACTGAAATATGAGTATTTAACTACAGATTAAGGAAATAATAAGTTGGAGATAAGTTAATCCTTGACAGATAAGATGAGAAAGAGAACACGTCGCCTGCCACCCTAAGCGATCAACGTTCTTTTTAGGGGTGAGAGTAACATTGTATGCAGGCTGTTCGGCGGTGTATACGTCGGCTAACAGAGGATGCATAAACGGTATAGAGGGGGATTCCCAGGGGATTTTTCGAATCGATTCGGGATGGAAATCATTACAGCAGATTTGAATGACTATCTTAAATTTATCCGCCTCCCGTTTGCACTTCTGTTCTTAATTCCGCTGCCATCTTTCAGAGTTCGCTGTGAACCACATTGTTTCTGCTATTGATTTTACTGTTAAACGCAAAGACTTCCTTTCAATCGATGGGACTTATGTTTTAATATTGCTTACGTTGTATCGTTATGTTTTTGAAATAACATTGTTTCAGTCTAGCACTCTTGAGTCTTTTAGTAACAGCGTATAAGTCAATATTAGCAGCGAAAAGTTCGATTAATTTAATAGCTTTAACTGTAACACTTGCAACACTTAACTTCTTAAGTTCTTATTATTTCGCTGATATTTTAATTTACTTTATAACCAAATGCTAAACAGATTAAAATTAATATTTTGAATTATTTAAATTACGGCTAATTTATTAGAATTAGTAGTTTGCTAAAGGTGCTGTCAATATTGAATACTTTGAAAGAACAACCATTATTATTTTGCAAAATTCTCAGATAACTATAAGAGCACATATTTGCTCACCCAATCTCGATATTGCGTTTAATCCTTACCTCATTCGGAAATGAGTATTTCATGGCATACCATACAGTGACAAACCTGCTGAATCAAACTTCAAATCTCAATAGAGTAACGGCCTAGTAGAGAAAAGTTGTTATTAAAAATGAACGTCTAAACACATGTCGATACACGCACAGTTAATACACTGAAACTACAGGGAAACGAAGAAGAGTTAATTTACCATTTTGATTAAACAAGTTTGTCGATTGAAGCATAGATATTGTTAAAAATTTGGAAACTATCAATGTTGATATTTTCTCGCTATTAGTCCTTCGTAAGTAATTCCCGTGGGAATTGGAGGCCCAAACGTTTCTATTGGGACCAAAAAGCAACGGAAGAAAGGTCCCCGAGGGGCCACTGCTGACTGGTCGCACCCCCGACTCATAGGACAACTCATAGGACGGCGTTGCTTGTAACCTTGCTCTGCCTACTTAAGCCAAACACCCCTTGAGACGTTTCACAACATAACCACGTGATGTTCAACAGATAAGTGTGCTAATGAAAGAGATGTAATACCAGTCCCTTTTAGGATCACACGACTATAAAATTGATTCGTAGACACCTAGTCGTTACTTGGCTAATTACGTTTAAACCTCTCTTGGAGATAGTAAAGCCTTCCTTTCACCAACCTGGAACTACTTTTTACAGTGTTAATTGACAGAACGGTATCGTCGAAGTTTCATTGAAGACGGAATTAACCCTTTGCACTCTGAATCCTTTTTTCATATTCTTTCCAACAACTCCGCATTATTTTATGTGTTTTATTTAAAAAGTACTTCAAAGGACAATTGGTTGATAGGGGGTAATGTAGACAATTGCTTCGTTACATATATATGACACTTCTCTGTAACAAATACACTTTTTTTTTTACAAAGAAGGATCATATACACTACCGCCCAAAAGTTTGGAATCACCTGTCAATTTTCATCAATACTGAATCTGTTATTAACTCTTGGTAGATTTGAAATTGGCGTTGTGGAGATCAGTAGCAGTTTACCTCATTTCGACGGATTGGAATGATAAAAAATTCGTTAAAAAATTCTTAAGATTGCAAACTTTTTTCTGAAAATTTTTGCGTAACTTGCAATGCACAGTGATTCGAAACATTCGACCGGTAGTGTACGGGTAATGTTTCTTGTCTAAGTATAAAAAAAATATTGCGAAATATAATGCATATTTAAACTGGCAATTTATCGAGTGTGACTCGACATAGGAGTACCTGTAAATAAAATTGATTTCGAGTCACACTCGACAAAGGAGTGCAAAGGGTTAATCGATAAATTCGGTTATTCATAAATTTAATATACCTACAATTTTTATGTGTCTATAGAAAAAACAGCTCCAAATAGAAATTACTTAGGGAATAGTTGACAGAACTGTAAATTTTCCGACGATTTGCAATTCGTAGTAAAATTCGTGCCGCAGTCATTCGTGACATCGGCGAGATCTGAGTTATGCAAATGCACCTCTGACCATAGGAAAATGACTGTTGATCGATTTCGATACGTACATCCACGTACATCACCAATAAGCAGGTATCGTCAACCCCAATGGCAATGAAAACAAATAAGGACTTGGTGTTCCACGAGAATGAACGACGCGGTGAAAAATAATTGCGCAAAATTGCCCGTAAGTGGAATTGGTACGTAAAATCAACAGAACGTGTCGTACCTGTGGTAATGGTTACCGAGTAAATAATATCACATGTCGTATTACAAGGTGTACATGACCTGCTCAATGATCGTTATGTGTATAACCAATTGTTGTGTATGAGTAACACGTGCACTGGGCTCAAGATTATGCAAATACTATTATCGACTCCGGACAATTCTATGACAATTTTCCGGAAATGACGGCGTGTTTCATCTGATCAATTGTTATTCTAATTTAACCGAAGCAATAATCGTTAAATTTATGTACTGTACTATTTTACAACGTGAAATGGTGCAATTAATTTTACACAAGGTGTTTGCAATATTTGACTCGCGAGTGAATAATCTGTATTTCATAATTATTTTCACGAAGTCTGTATTTCATGAGTGCCATTTGACGAAAATGTCGTGGAAATTCGAAGGAAACGGTTAATTTTTTAAGTAACCGCAAGATCATTGTCTTGGAGATAGGGCTAATCTGTACAAAGTAGACACTCGTTTTAATTATTCTCGGTATAAATAAGATCGCATGTTGGTTAGCGATCAGAAGTGAAAATGGGCAAAAGGCACGTAACATTTTATGCCTCGATTCGCTTTTCTCTTACAAGGTAACGTGTACTTTTCTTCTTTTACTCCTCGATTCACTTGCCTCTTCCTTCTGTGTTTATTTTCGCCCCTCTGTTTTCTGGGTTGACGTTTCTACTTTGACGGGAGGGGGAGGATTCTCCTCTGATTTACCTACCACAGCGTATACAGGCCGCCCGCGGTTCGTTTACGTTGCAATTCGGTTATTTTGTTCGTATAAATATTTGATGTCGTTCTGAAAGTCGCACCTAACTGCCGAGGCGAAATGTATTAGATATCGTTACCGGCGCGCGAGCGCAACGTTCTCTGTTATTCACCTGTTTCTCGAATCTGAGTAGCAACATCAACCGAACCAATTCCCCAGGTTACCGCATTTCAAAGTATTTACATTTTATCGCTTCTTCGCAAACTCGGGCAATTTAGCTCGTTGTACACAATACCGAGAGTAACTTGTGTATAAATTACAGCGATACGATTGATGTACCTTACGCGTATATATAGGAACGTCCGAATCGTTGACTTTCTTTCCGATTCATAACAAATAGCAAGTGACGTTGCTTTCATAAGAGATACGTAACAATACACGAGTGTTTTTTAATTCTTTTACGGTCGAGTATTAAAATTTCGTAAACTTTGTCACATTTATTTATTTGTAATTCTACAATAATTAACAGAACTAAGTCAGAGTGAATTAAAAAGTCGATTAATCGATTGAATAAAATTTCATTCGTGGACAAACGAAATTTTTTTTAATACTTTGCACAGCGTATCGTACGATACGTTGCTTTCTTATATTTATTAATCACGAGTCGATGAATTTGTGGATCGTTGATCTGTAATAAGTTCAAATTTAAGTGTTAAGCTTTGAGTATTCTGTATTCCAAAAAATATAAATAACTCTGTTATGATTTATGCGACGTGTGTATAAACAGTACCTTTTGCAACTAACTCTGAATTTTTAGTAACAAAGAAATGTATATAGATTTAATTGTAACAAAGGTTATTCGTAGGTAGTTTAGAATTAATAAAAATAGTTAGTTGCCAAGTAAAATTAATCGTTGCAAAAGATAACAAAGTCATTTAAGTGTATTTCTCGGTATTTGAAGTACTTCGTTAATCAAAATTAAAAACGTATTACCTAACTGTGCTTTATTATTCCGCGGTTAATCCGCATCGTATTGCCCAACTGTAAGTACACGAGTGAAGAGTAACGACGTTTTGTCATTAAATAAAAATCACTTAGGAAGTCGTGAAGGAAGCTTAACGGATTTGCTTAGACCACCTACGGCTTAGAGATGTTCTAGGGGAAATGGTCCCTTCTGTTCTTCCTTCCTAACATGCTACATTTTTTTACCAGTTTTCATGCTACATGTGTAACACAAAAGTACAAATGCACGCAGCAGAATTTCATTTGTTAGAGAATATAACTGACCCGCAATTTCAATAAGTGACACTAATACTGAATAGTTACATGTATGTTGATCAATAACATATGAATTATATTTACACTAAGAATTACATTTGTTAATTTATATTAACAATTATTATTTCTTTTGTTACAGGCTATCATGTACGAAGGTCAAGACAAAAATCCTGAGATGTGCAGGGTCCTTCTTACTCACGAGGTGATGTGTAGGTGAGTTTGCCTATTTATTTTACACCTAGCTTTTAATAACAGCTTTAAGCTTCGTGAAAAGTAAATATAAAACAGTACTTTCACTTGAGGAATTTTTTTGCATTTTTTGGAAGTATGAAACGTAAAGAATGCACTGTTAAATTTTTGCAGAAAATATTTGCATAAATTATTTTACATTTATTCAGTGTATACACAGATAAAAATCCCTGAATATTGCCGAAAATTTCGACATGATTACTAGAATAACCCTTCAACCGAATATCACTTCTAACCAACTTCAACCGTACGATTAACCCTAGAGCGTTCTTCGGGTCTTTTTTGACCCATCGCCTTCTTATCCTTTTAATTACTTTTGCTGTTATCAAATTTATGTTCCCTTAACATAACATCGAAAGTTCATTACCCAAGTTCATATGGCGTTCTGGTAACGAAAATTGTTACACCTAAGACCTTTGGGTCAAAAAAGACCCAAAAACCTCAAGTGTACAGTCGAACGAAAGAACGCACTAGGGTTAACTAGATTACGTTGCCAAGCATTGATAAGATGTTAGTCAATCACTGCATTCATTCTAACTTTACCTATTCGTAACATTAATTTAAAACAAAAGTATATAGATTCAGAATAGATCATAAGAAGCTCACGCATTCATACTACTCTCTAAAACCAACCCTCCAATTTGTAATGTATGTAACTGTCAGATAACCGTAAAGCAAGTTCTTTTAATCTACCCTAAGTATACGAAAGCCCGTTCCAAATTCCACATTAAAGAAACTTCGAATGAAAATCTCAGTGACCATCGGCAAATACTGAAAGTAGGTATTCTCCTTCCTAAGGGACTCAACGTTCCACAATGAAATCTAATCTCCAGTAATATATTTCCTCCGAAACATCGTCGCTAATAACCCTGTACGTGCATTTGAAGCTACCTTCAATCTCAAAAATGCAAAATTGAAACTCTAATTGTTTTTCACAACCGGAAAGATGCGAAACGATGGATACACCTTGAGATCCTCTAGCGACGGGACTTTTAGCGTACCACGCGAATACATATGCAGGTAGAGGAAAATATTAGCTCTTCATGCAAGCAGCCACCCTTGCGGTAGCAAACCATAAACATAACGAGACACACGGGGGTGCAGTTATTCTCGGGGGGTGGCTGACTCATTGGCCCATGGGACTTGAGCCTGACTACTCTCCACCCCCGAACTTGGAACGTCCCAAGGGTTCCGGTAGTTTTTCGACCACCTCGAAAGTTTCGACCCCCTCTAGGCCTACCGATCGAATTGAGTTGAAGAAAAAAAAAGGAAAAATACACCCAGGGCCGAAAGAAATGTTTGCAAATCGTACGCCTACTAATTTCTGATCGAGTTTCCTCCTCTTTCTGTTCCAGTCGGTGTTGTGATAAAAAGAGCTGCGGAAATAGGAACGAAACACCAAGCGATCCTGTTATTATCGACCGGTGAGTGCTATTTTTCTTACATTCTTAATCCAGTTTCATTTACAGGTATATTCACTTACTACTCGGAATTTTAGTTACAAATTTCACACAAAGTACCTAAAGTGCGATACTTTTTAGTGTAAAGACATTCTACTTAGAATTCAGAGCGGGGAATACAGATTGTAGTGCTACAACGAAACGAATGAAGAAGTACACGGTTCGATTTCGTAGAAACGTTAACGAGCCTGATATCAGTTTATCACCGTTACTATCATCCTTCGTAACGATCTGCGAAATAAGGGACCAGATAACTCGTTCTCGAAGGTACCCACCTGTAAGATAGCGTCTCATACCATCGCAACTAGAAACACGGAATATTTAGGCTTGCAAAATACGTTTCCTACAAGATGTGGCGAAGCTGCAAGGTATAAGAGCACTCGAATACTCAGGCGTACTTATACCTCCTCCACATTCTACATGGTACTGCTTGTCCCTGGAAGTACAGACACATACTCTTTCTCTCCCCTTCTCTCTCTGTCTCTCTCTCTCTCCTGTGTCTCTGTGTCTCTCTCTCTGTCTCTCCCTCCCTCTCCCTCCCGCTCTCTCTCACAAGCTAGCTAACATGGAAGTAGCAGGGTGAGCCTGGTATCTGAATAGGCCATAGAGTGTCCTGAGATAGGAACGGTAGGAAGGAAGAGGTTTCCCGCGGGACCCGAGCCGAGATAGTCTTCAGGAGGACATCTTGTGCTCAGGGGTGCTCAACCCCCGGTTTTCGATACAACACCTCGGAGCTTTCGTCCTCATCTGGTGGATATATGTTACACGTAGGTGACAGGCAAAGCCTACTGGGCTTGCACGTAACTATTTTTCTGTAGCTCGTACAGTCTTCTCGAATCCTCACCTCCTTGATTTAAGTGCAATGTTCTGCCATAGGCGTTGTTTATAGTTATTGGGGAAATAGATTTCTTGCTTGGAATGAAACTGGTATCACTCTGAGAAGCTGGTGTCAAGTTTTACTCGGTGGTGACAATTATTGGGGGAATTTGACCTATTTGTGATAACATAGAGGAAAAGAGCAAAGTATTATATTTATGACTAAGTAGATATATGGTTTTCGATAGAAAGGGGTATGGTTAGATGTTTCTGCTTTTTAATTTAGGCAGTTCTTCTTATTTAACCATTTAGGTTTCGTTTTGTGTTTCATCGAAAATGACAGGAAAGGTATATTAGTTGTAGTATAATAAATTTTTCGTCGAAGGAAAAGTTGTCTAACGGAACATTAGAAAAATTAATCACGAAAATGCTGGTTCGGCACACGGCACGCACGCACCTAAGTAACATCATACAAACCGCGATATAATGTAAATGCAGCCACGTTGTGGTCGCGTGTCACATCGAGCGCCACCCTAAACAACGTCTCTTAGCTTGGTTTGTGTTGGATCGTACCGGGCACGGAGTAAATGAACGATCCGCAGGATTAGAAGATTCAATTAGCATGCGCATTATGTCTATCGTGTATTCACATAGAAAATGCTCGTGACATTGGCACGCTAAGATCGCAAATCAATGCTCATAAATGTTAAGATTCGAGCTGAATTCTTTGTTTCATCGAAATAGTAAAATAACATCGTTACAGACCTTTGACTAACCGAAACAGCTATTTAATATAGCTAATGTTACTCGTACGTGCTTCTTTACTACAATTTATAATCTTGATTGTAAAAAAAAATGATTTTGAAGCTCTTTATACTTTATTTCAAAG
>NW_017100328.1:598078-610272 GCF_001263275.1 Habropoda laboriosa | reverse complement strand
ACATATATATATGGGTAAATATAATATTTACGCGACTGTGTATTGCCAAAGATAGACAATATTCGTAAATATAGCGAGAAAATAGCAGAAACGGTACATTTTCCACAATTTCTTCGTAGAAATTAATTGCACAATAATTAAAGCTGCGTAATAACTTTTTACTTTCGTCCGGTATTACAATTAGCCCCGATTCTATTTATATAGAAGCGACATATGTATTGGAAAATATATGTATATACATTGGTGTGCTAATAGATTTTCGGTCTCGAACAAAACCGCAATGGAGAGCGCGAGGGCCCGATCGAGAGAACAAGCGAAGAGTATCAATGCCACTTTGATTGAGGCGGCCCTGGTCGATTGTGACATGCTCACTCAGCTGTGCAGAAAGTACAACGCAGCCTCCATCAATCGTGTATATCTGACTAAAAAAAAAGAACAAAAAACAAAAGCGGTTCGTATATAGCGAAGCGTGGCCATTTTTTCACCCCATCACTTTCCCTTGCGGAACGTTGAAGGGAACAGCTCGCTAAAGGCAAAAGAAACCGGATCGTGTGTAATGTTTGTTTAGGTTAAACAACTTTTCTGCAATTGCTTCGTTTAGGAGATAATTCGAAGGAAGGATAAATATTTCGTTATTTCTGTCGAGATACTGTTAACGAATAATAGTCCGCAACTTAAGTGTACTTGAACATCGCGGTGCAATTTGTTTACTTTGGTTTCATCTCGCGAAACCGTGATACAACATTTGTATATGTTACAATCCTCTGTTGGCATTGTTAATTCGAGTGTTGTTTTCTTTTTCAATAATTTATCGAATATCGAATATTTTACGATACAACGAACTTTATTTTACTGGCACATTAATCGTGTATTTCCTAATATCGTTTCGCAATTTTTATGCTTCAACGACTGTTACCTTGCATATTAAGAATTTTATCACAGGAATCTAGATTTTCTTATGATTTGTACGATTTAAAAAATAAGATCATCTTGAAATTCTTGTTAACATGATTTAGATAGACTTCCCTTTCTAACGTAACACATATTTTCTTTCAATCGAGCAAAGTATCGACAGTCTGTTGAGAATGAACGATAAGTAAATTCCGTCGAACCAAATATTTGTTCAACAGCGCAGATTTAGCGTAACACGCGAAAGAACGAAGTAGCACCGGGAGAAGTGATCGAACGAGATCAGCTAATCGATAAATGTGTCACGTCGATTAATAATACGACGAGGAGACGTATCCGCGAGAATAGTCCTAGAGAAGCTGGTATTACGCTGGACTCGGAAACCAATTAACATGCATAATTAAAATGGCATTGTTGTGGCTGTACAGCACTAGGGGCTCTCCTGTCGACTGACGAATCCCCCGAGACTAAAGCCGTTCCATAATTACGAAAATCCTCTCCCCCCATCCACGGCCAGTTCCTCGATTCATCGTGCCTCTCCTCTCTATATCACTCTTTCTCCAATTGCAATCGGCCTGCCAGCAAGCCCCTCGAAAACAAGGGACAGCGCGAAAAAAATCGGGCAACGGGTCGTCGCGACATGGACCAGAACTGCCAGAGCCAATAACGACCGTACGGACCAATTCGTTGGCCCGATTGATTAACTTTATTTCGCTCAGTGGGCAAGCCCTTAATTTCGGGGCATCGATCATAGCCCTCGTATGCCCTCCTCCTCCTCCTCTGTTGCAACCACTTCCTCTCTGCTCGTTCAAGCCGCAACCCTCAGCGCCGTAACGCACCTCTCTCGCTCTGTTTCCTCTGCCTACCTAGCGTCAATTTGACGGATTTCATTTCGCGCGACGACAATCGTTTCGTTTTCCTGGAACGTATACGCTCTTCGGGGGACGACAGGGGGACATTTTTCACAGAGAAAAATGGTAACCTTGTCGATTAATGCCGCGGTAAGCGGTAGCAGAGTTTGCGGAGGAACACGCGTTTTGGAATTATGCTGATAATCGATGGGTGACAGGAAACTTTGTTGATATCGGTGCAGGGAATATTAGGTCTAGCGGAAGGTTGTGTCCGTTTTTGTATTAAAAGAACGTAATGCATTTATTAATATTTACCGAACAATATAATTTCCATCGTTACCAGTGACCTCTTCCCAGCGTGATGGTAATTCGTGGAATCCATTTCGGTAGAATGTCTCATCTTTGGATCGTGAGACGACATTATCGGACAGAACATTCCGGTAGACCTAATATAATGAATTTGAAAAAAATTGGACTGCTACAAAGTAACGATAATGCGAATTTCACCTCTGATAACGCTTGACTTGATACAATTTTTAGCATTCTCTTGTTTTCTCAAAGGACAAGCAAGTTGTTGTTTCTATTTTGTTTATTCGTTGAAAAATGCGTAAAACGCTTTAATAACGACGCATCAAATATACGAAGCTTTAAACCGGTTCCCTTGTCGGTGGTGATATTGTGATTTTCAATGGCACGTCTATCATCCACGTAAATATCGACTCGCGATATTTCCTTCGTCAAGTCCAAACGCGTAACAATCAATCGTTACCTTAATTGATTGCGATTGGTGGAGGATGCTCGAGCGATTTGACTGACGTCACAATGACACACGGATTGTCAATCAGTCGCGCTTGTGGCGTTAATGCATGCAAATTTGACCGAATCGTGCTACGTTGTCTCACACCCTTGCGGCAAATCTCCATCAGTATGGATTCGATATCAAGGGCGGCCAGAGAATTTCTGCTGCAAGGATTATTGCAGAATGCTGGAAATTCTTTCTGCCTTCGGTGCACCAGACGAATTTAATACATGAAAATGGACACAAATATTCATCGATACTATACATAGTTTTGTCACATTTCGACATTTGTGTTTAGTACACATTCACGCGTTCTCATTTTTCTTCGAGAAAGAATTAATCGAAGAGACATTGGTAATTATTTCTTGTTAGAAAAGTTACTGTTAATAGTATTGCCGATGTACACTTTTATTTAAAATTCTTTTGACAAGTACACAATTTTCTCCTTCTTAATTTTCACCTTTTTATTGTGTATTTGTAGGAAATAATTAATTGAAGGAACATCAGTCAACGATTGTCACGTGTACATGTGATTACTTCTTACTGCAAAAATAATTATTAATGGTATTGTAAATATACACTTTTTGTTCAAAGTTCCCAGAAAATTCTCTTCTCAATTTTCCCATTTTTATTCCATATTTATGCACAATTTTATCTTAATTCATTTTTCTTCTATTTTATTACATACTTGATAAGTGAAAACAATAGAAGCACTTCAAGAACAATGTATACAAGGTGTCCAAGTTGTTTCCGATCAAACTTTATCAGCACGTTCTATGGGTATAAGTAAGAAAAAAATGTTATATAAACATAGGTCGTTTGAAACTTTGTTAAAAAGTTACAACAGATCGTAACGAACTTGCGGTTACTATGATACGAGACTAAAATGGCTCTAGCAAAAGTTACATTCAACACCTTCAACGATTTCAAATCGTAAACGCAGCTCGCATAAACATTACATATCGCTGATCTACTCCTACTTTGTACCATAATAATCGTACACCCGTTATCTTCGTATTTCTTATTATCACTATAACTTTTTAACAAAGCTTCAAACGACCCATGTCGACATAACATTTTTCCCTCACTTTTACCCATAGAACACACCAGCAAAGTTCGATCCGAACCAATTAGGACACCCTGTACACCTACATTATCGACGTAACGTAGAAAAGTAGCGCATATTCGTTAGAAGCTATAAACTGACAGAGGACATAAAAACGAGTAATTATTATGACAATCGCATTAGACAACACGATTTGAGCATGACAAACGTCGTAAATGCCGGAAATGTTTTAACATCCTGTTAGAAGTTAATCAGGTGAAAGTGCGTGCAATCAGCGACACATGTTAGACCACGTTTTAGTAATGCTGTTCCACCTAACAAGTAAGTACCGCGTGTGCGGCACACCGCTACTTTGGATGAAAATGATGAAAACTATGAACCGAGGTAGGGACGATAATGACGGGTCTCTGGTTGCCTGCTCGTAGATGACACATATCGATAAGAAAAACTTATTAAGCGAACGACGTGTGCGATGCATGCTGAAACGAGCTTACTATTCATTGGTCGAATCAAACGATCCGATGGGAAATCTCTCTCATCTACTACTTCTCTCCCCCTTCTATGCTTTCTTCAATTTTTACGTCTGTCATCAGTTACACTAATTAAGATCTGGAAGCACGCATTTTATCGATAGATCTGCTCTACGAGCCGGCTAATTGAACGGAGGTGAATGTCGTGAAACGAGCAACGTTTTGTTCGTTTTGGCCATCGGAAATGGACATTTGCTTTATGTAAATTGAGAAGATAGTTTACATGTGCTATGTCAATTTAGAAATGAGAGGATCGGAATTTATGCTTCGAAGAATTCTACCTAACGAGGAAAATCAGAATAACGAGTAATTGAGATAAATTGATATCTTGTCGAAATTTCTTTCTTTTTCTGGGTATATTTTGTTTCCGTCAAGATTTCTGTTAAATATAGCGAAGAATATTTCGCAAGTCTTTCAAATTACAGCGTTTAGTTAAGATATTTATCACTTGTAAGTATTTTGCAATTAAGTAAAATTTTCATTCGGTAAAGGGATATTTAATGCGCTCCAATAATTGTCTCTTTTCGTGAAAAGTTTTTTCGAAAATTGCTACGAAACGAACAGAGTCACATTATTATTTTTGCAGCTTAGCGCTGACAGAACTATTTTCTAACATGATATTAGGGAAATCAAAACATACTCAATGATAGTATACATTCCTGTACGCGAAGCATATGGGACCCTATTGCAGGGGTATCACACCCTCCACTCTGGATATGTCCCTAAAATAAATGGACGAGAGTACGTGTGCACACTTCTCGATAAAAACAAGAACGACCAAATATTCGAGCAGGAAATCGCCGGATAAGTGACGTTGTATTTGCACGGATAACTATTTCTGGATTTGGTCGATCAGAAAATTGCTGTCGAGATCATTTTTATCGGCAAAACAACACGAATTGTGCAAAACTAACAGTAAACAACGAAGAATTTATTGACGCTATATGATCGAATTCGACTTGCAAATTAAATCCAATTTTTTGACATATTTGAAATAATTGAAAACGTAAGATTGATTAGTGGCAGTGTTTTTAGTGATCTGGAGGAACTCGTTTCTCCAGAAGTTCAATTGAAATTTTATACAATTGACTTACAATTTCGCTGATATTCGTACGTTTCCTTCTTCGACATGAAATCTAGAAATTTCAAAGGATTCCGGTCCTCCGTTTGCCAGATAATAGGAATCACAGATATTACAGAGCCAAACATGGTCTGGCTCCCTCGTAAATTCGCCCAATTAGTCGAATCACCAAAAAATTTACAGAATATACGTCCTCCTGGCTGACAAATATGCGGGGGTTCTTCTGGCGAAGAGGAGAAGAGCACCCAAAACACGCGTTTTACTCGCGAAATACAGCTGGAATCTATATTGGATATTATCGATATCTTGATCTATTCAGCCTGCTAATGGAAAACTTATGCTAAACTAACCCCTGTCGATCCATTATGTATCAGCGGAATCAATTCTGGAACTGCTTACGCGAACCATTTGGTGCACTTTTTGGCACGACTCTGACAGAAATAAACATTTGCATCCTGTAACGTCTGAAAAATAATAACGAATCTCTTTAATTTTAGTTTAGTAATATCGGTGGTGTATCGATAAAGCCATTTGTCGCGGCATTAAGGATGGTCTTTGAGTCCCTGAAAAATCTTCATACTTAATTAGTGCAGTTTATAGAAGTAGTCATATTAAAGGGTGTGAATATTTTGCAAATTTAGTAAAAGTACCTGTGCTTGTCAAAAAAGTATATCTTAATGAAGAACAAACTTGTGCTATTATTTTCTAGCAATTATACAAATAAAACGTAAGATGCTATTAAATGTGGATGCACAACTATTCGTTGTCGCGGAAATAAACATTTGCACTCTGTATCGTCTGAAAAATAATAATAAATCTCTTCAATTTCAGTTGGTGATATCAGTGGTGTGTTAATAAAATCAACGATGCCTTTGAAATCAGAAAAATCTTTGTACTTAATTAGCACAGTTTATAGAAGTTTATAGAATATTTTCTTACCTGTTCTTACCAAAAGTATGTACCTTCTTGGAGAACAAAAATTGCGCTATTACTTCCAATCGATTATACCGATAAAACGTAAGAAGCTACTAAATGTGGATACATGATAATAAATTTAAAAGCAATTGAAAATATTCAAACATTTAAAAATGTTTAAAAAAGTCGAGCAGTTACAGTAGGAAATCTCGCAAGTTTTTGCAAATCTTGACACAAAGTGGACGCTGATTGGCATACCATTTGCACGAAAAGTGGCGAGCATAGCCTGCGCTTTGACTACAGAGGAACCTAGACAGATACCGAAATGTACCCAGGAGTGTCGTTGAGCCGCGGAATCTTAGTCGTACTCGAGACTTTGCCTCGATTTCCTTACGGTTATTCTACCTGCCGAGAATTACCTCAATACGGTATCCTTATTTTCGAAAAATATCTTAACAGCTTCCCGCACAGCCGCCCGCTTGTTTCGTATTCCCGCTCTACGTTGTCGGTGAAAAGGGGTAGAAAGGGTGGAACTTCTTCTTCTTCTTCTACCACCCTCTTTCCAGAGCTCCCGTTTCCTCTCTTCGTTCACGTTTTTGGTCTCTGTTACTCTTAAAGAGGAGAAGCCAATAGGGAGAACCGATCAGCTTAATGCATATTGATGCGCGCTGAACTAAGTGAGTGAAAAATCGCCATCGATCTACCTTCCAGGAAGGCAGAGGTATTCTCTTTTTCTTGCCATCGCTTGCCAGTTTTCTTCCTCTGTCGTTGCCGAAGCCGAAGACATTTCGAGATTTTCTCTCCGGTATTTATCGGACAAACAAAACTCTGCCTCTACGTCAATTTCACCATGAATTATTCCGCACTCTGACTGCGTTATGGCTGAAATTGAGACGTTACGTTGTTCGAACTATTAATTATAAACGGAGAATAGTTTCGAAAATTGAGATAATCGCTTGAGTTGTAGTATCGAAAAAGTTGCAAAGATCAATCTTTAAAGAATAATTTATACCGCAAATATTATTATAATAGATATGCACTGTGCATTTTATTTATGAAAGATTAAGGTTATTTAAAAATTACTCAATAATGTGTGCTTCGATAAAATATCTATGCTGATGCATCGCGAATTTAATTGAAAATAGACAAAAACTAAGCGAACTAAGTTAAAATCAATTCTTTGTCACTTTGTAAATGCACCTTTCTCTCGATCAACATTCGCAATAATTCTTAACAAATAAAATGACCAAATAACATAGATTAATACTTCAATAAAATATCTACATTACTGCAGTGAGAATACAATTGTACTACATTTTTTTAGAAAAATCGAGAAAAAAATAAGCGACTGTTAAAATTGACGCTTTGTCACTTTGCAATAGTACCTTTCTCTCGGTCAATATTGACAATAATCCCAGCGATCAATTACTTATAGAACGATTCCGAGTGTTTCCAGTTTATTAATAAGTGAAATGATTCGGAAAAGCATCAAGTGTCGTCGTCCTCGTACCATCATTTTGAACGTTCTACCATATATAGTATATAGCCGTCGCGACGGGACCCTTGGCATTTTGTAACGTTATATGCTCCCGCTGGCGCTGCTTGGGGTCTCAGCCCGCAGAACAGATGCCAACCGTCACGGCTCGCCGATGGCTGGAAGGGTGTTTCTGGATTGAGACACGGTGGATAACTCTAAATGGCATTCGGTTCTCTATGCCGCCTCTCTTTTCATCTTCCTCTTGCCTCTACCAGATCTGTCTCTCGCTCTACTTTAACCCATCTTTTACTATTTCTACTAAGATTTCACGACACCGCGATGCCTGCTAAGAAATTTAACGAAATTTCTCTTCGATAAGCATCCAGTACGAGACGTCCACCTTTTTTTTTCTTAAGCTCCTGAAAAGGATACTTTATACCGGTAGGTTGGACCGTCACTTCATGATAAAGGAACGCTGACAAATTTACCTGCCTTCCAATGCCAATTTAATCCTTTCGCTCAGGTAGATTTTAGACGTTTTTAAAAATTGCTTAGTTTGAACAAATTTTGAAAGCGTCTACGGCAATGAAAGGGTTGAATACGAAATGTGACATTTATTTTGGAAACGTTTAAAAATTAAAATTTGGTAACGTTACACGGTTCTTTTGCAACTATTGTTAAAACGAAAGACTCGATTAGAGACTGAACGAAAATAGAAGAAAGGGTTAAATTTCACGTTTCTTAATTAAACGCATAAAGCAGTTCCTTATGTAAAATAAATAATCATCACACGCCCGCTGATAGGATGCGATTTAAAAAGGAGCACACAAGCGCACTGAAGGACCCATTTATCTTGATAAAGAAAACGAACAAACAGATTACGGGGGAGCATCCGCGCGCGTAGGGGATAGTAGAATGACACGGCGACCGGTAAGAGAGTGGTGGTGCATTATTTGGGGGGACTTCTGAAACGGTGGCGCCCATCGGCCGTATGTCAAACCCTTCCTACAATGAACAACGCGAATTTCGAGTGGCCAACCCGATGTGTGCGCACGTGTATATTTCCTCTATTACCCACACTGTGTAGAAACGAGAAGGAAGAAAAAAATGAAGCAGAGAGATAGCGATAGGGTGAGAGGGGAAAAGAAAGAGAGCTGGTTGCGCTCAAAACAGGTGGTTACCAATGCGAAGAAGAGCTTGCAGGGAACCCGCTGCGCGGCGTGGGTAGGAAGCCACTTGAAGAGTCGCGTGGCCAATTCAATTACTTTCTAGGGCCTCTAAACACCAGTCACGCACTAATACCTCGAGTGGTTCAAGCTTGCGCGTACCACGATGAGACAACCGTGTCATCTTATTGTCGAAATCCGTTCGTAGCAATCAGGGATGCAACCAAAGTGCCCACATGATTATCCGACAATCCTTCTACCCTCGAGCAATTACTCTTGTTGATCGCCGAAGAAATTCTCTGTTGACTACTACGTAGTTTACTTTGCTTGGGATTACGAGCGTGAGTGCTTTCAATTCTATCGATCAAACAGCTTAGAAGTGTTACGAGTATTTACGATATGAATGAAGTATAATTAAACGTGAAATGAGTACTTCGTGAATCTAGAGAAGAATTTGAATTAAAGGGAATTTTTCAAATGAATCTATTAATAGTTATAACTACTTTTAATTAGAAGAGACACGTATTTCGCGATAACCTGGGCATCGATCAGTTAGAGACCGCTGTGTAGTCACCGAAAGTGGTCGAGGGTGAACCATTACAAAGTACTTTGGTCTTTAGCTTACATTACGAACGACCAATTTGCGTCACTTCTCTAGAGTTACTTTGCCGCAGAAATCAATGTCTCTGCACGGTAGTGAAACTCCGAAGATATTGACTTTCCTGACCTAACCGTTCTATTCCAACTATAAATCACTCGCAGAAATTTCCAGGTAAAAAGACGAGAATTAAGTAGTACAGATCAACGGGAGAAGTGTATCAAAAGAACCGATCTAGATCACGAAATTCACCGGGATTTATCGGCGGGACAGAAGTAAACGGAGAGAGCGCGCGCGCGTGGCTGCGTGCACAAACACCAGCTCGTTAAGCTGTCGGGGAGATAGTATAAAATAAGAGGCGAATAGTTGGCATAGCTTGGCGCCTCTTCGCTGTCCATCAGCTCCGAAGAACTGCTAAGGCACCCCCTTCTTTCTTTAGCACCCCATGGAACCCCCTTCCTTTGGAATCTCCTTTCCTCCCCCACCCTTTCATCTGTCCTTCATCATCGTCCGACGTATATCGTTCTCCGACTCCGCAGAAGGGTTTCGCTGTACCGAGAACTAGAAGGCAGGTTTAGGAAAAACGGGAAGTCTTTGCGCGCCTGTCAATCAGCCGTCCGTGGTTTTGCAGCCATCCGGTTAATGATGATCCACTGCTCTATCTTGTCGAGATCGTGCGCCTGCCAGCTCCACGTAGCCGGCCCACCCGAACACGCCATGATGAAAATAGCAAACGCGATTGTCGCCGGTGGAACCTGCGGGTTCGTAGTAGCTGTGGAATCTTTCGAGCGACCTCGAACGCTTTTTTTTCGATCGGTATCGTTCCCCGCCGATCCGTCACGTACCGAAGCTCGCTGCCTCGCGGAATTTTTATTCCGTACAGGATCGTCGACAAATTTACCCTCGAAATTCTTGGAACCCGCGGGTATTTCTATCGCGACCGATCATGTCGTCAAGAGGTCAGTTTGGGAGGGGAGAGCGTAACGTGTGGAGAAATTTGTGAATGATTAGCGAAGGATCTCGGTTTATCTGGATGATAAAGTGAAATAAGTGGTGAAAATAAAACTAACTTTGTATAATAATATACTGGAGCAATTTGCAACGAAATTTATTAGTGAAAGATAGAGGATGAAACGTTCGTATTTAAATTTCATATCAATATGCAAAGTTTTGCCAGCCTTCAGTATCAGAGTTGATAAGATATCTTAGGTTCCAATTTATTTCTAATATTTTTCTAATAGTTATATCGAGCTAAGTAATTAAAAATAACATCGTGAAAGCAAATGGTAACGTCTCCAACGTTGGACGAATTGCAAGTTAAGCGGCATGAACTGGGGTAGAAAATGTCACCCTCTGGAATGTCGTAGAAAATTTTGACAACGCCTTCTTACATGCGCATAAATTTCTATCGAATAACAATACTTGGGCGTTACGATTTTTCTGCAATACGCTAGCCCGGACAAGTGAATTTTTCGTTGGCGGACGCGTTACCGAAAGGGACGATCGATGCGTCAAGATTTATGCTATTGATTTGAACGGAGCAGAGTGACAGTACAAGGAAGCGCTCTTAGTCCTGGTGTCTTTGGTCCCTTGAGGATACATTTCCCTTCGAAGCGCCGGTGTCCGAAGGATCTCTATAAATTTGCATGTAGAATACTCGCGGAGGTTCTCACGACAGTAGATACCGAGAATAGCCCGTAGCATCTGCTGACGCATATTTCAGACGCACTCCCGCTCCTCGAGATGTCTGTATTGTCTAATTTCATTTTGAGCGTAGCCAAAAGTCGATTTTCTTAGAGGAAGTTGGCGACGATCGAGGTCCTTCTGTCCTCGTTGGTTCAATTCGCGAATATTCGCGATATATGGAGCAGTAGAACTGTAAACACAACAAAGTATATAATACAGCATAATTCAGAGGTTAATGGAAGGCCTTGCTTCTTCAAGTAACGAAAAAATGTGAATTTACATAAGATTATCAAGTCAAAGATAACTGCAATGCAAATATTTTTTAAAATGATGGCTGGAAAGTAAAAGTTTCCAGCATAAATATATCTTCGTCTCTGAATATTTAATTCAACTGTACAAATCTGCTAGCACAATATTCCATACCAGTATTGAAATTCTTTTAAATTGACATTTTGAAAAAAACGTGAAACTATGCTACTGCAGCTATTGTCACGTTGATGCAACAAAGGTGTTCGAAACGAGGGAAGAAGAACGTGTTCTCTCCAAAGACAGGAGAAACAAAAGAAGCTACATAGACGGTAAACAACAGTTCATGAATACATTTGCTTCTATTGGGTGTCGTTCCATCAAATCTGTCTGTAAGTGACAGCAGCAATCGGGCGCAGTATGTTCGAAAGACACGCGTGTAGTATTCGCTTGTATAGATTTTCACGAATTGAATTGGCTGATGAACGGAAAGAATCTTAGCGAGGAAAGTCGATGTGTCCACCCTTCGCGGAACGCGATTTCCCTCGAACCATCGGCCATCAGCACCACACTCCCGAGTCCATTCGTCCATTCGACCGGCCAGCTTTCCAGACTTTGGGCGTCGGGGGTGGACAAGCCAGGCTGACCGGTCACCATGGCGACCATATGGATTGATCCGAGCAAATATCATCTCCGAAGACGCCCGAAAGAATCGCCGGATTTCAGAGAATAGCTCCGGCCAGCTTGCTGGATTTCTCTTCTCTCCTCCTTCCCTCTTGTTCCCTTTATTTCTTTCCCAGCATCGTTCTACTGCCTGCTAGCTTGTATCAGAACAAAGCTGAAGGAAGAAAAGGGAAAAGAAACTGAGGG
>NW_017100328.1:555063-598055 GCF_001263275.1 Habropoda laboriosa | reverse complement strand
GTTTCTCCTTGCGACTAATAACTTTCTTACATAAATAAAGAGAGGCACGTGTCGTACCTCGAAAGAGTTCGGAATAGAATTCATACATTAGGAGTTTCGATGGTGAAAAATTACGTAAATGACGAAAAGTCAGCGAGGGAAACAGAGTTCCCTTCTATATTTGGAATGACACATGTGATTTCCTCCGTAGAAAAAGTTAGACAGTAGCTATTAACGATACTGAGATTCCGATCGTAACAATCTGTTCCGATGGAAGTAGACATAGCAAATACGTCTACCGGGATATCCTATAATAACTTTACGTGGACAAGTAGCGGTGTAGTAAATAATGTAGCCTTGTAGAATGGCAAAAGGTACCAGTGCTCGCGAGTTAATAGCTCGCTTCTGGTATATATATATATATATATACACACAGACGGTGTAGAGACTCCTCTGATACGGCAAATGGCGGAAGGCGATGCGACGAACGACGACGAACGACGACGAACAACGAACGACGAACGACAGCGACGACAACTAAGCACGATGAGTAATTCAATGCGCGTCGCGGCTTGATCTCACTCTCCGCTGCCTTCTAAGTTAGCGATCGGTGGTTCTCAACGCGCCGATCGTCCCGATGAATCCAGGATGACGCCTGGTAAGACGTCCTGCGGGGGACCACCCACGGGGACGACGCTCCATATAAAGGTCCATGATCGTCGCACCGCATTGTTCCTTCCGTTTTAACTTCTTTCCACCGGCTTCTTCTTCTTAACCGTACGATCTCTCCTCTGTGTATATCTCCTTCTCTCCCTCTTTCTTTCGAACCGTTCGTTTTTCTCCGGTTACTCTGTTTCTCTGCCTCGCGCTTCTTTCGATCTCTTCCCTCTTCGCTTCGTTTCTTCTTACGATACGCGTCGTCCAGCTTTATCCCGTCCCTTCTTCCCTTTTTACTTCTCTTTTCCCTTCTTTCTCTTTCGACCGCTTTGCGCTCAGCCATCCTCCATCTCTGTCTCTCCCGCTTCCCTTTCACCGGGGGTTTCTTCTTCTTGCGGCGGGAATTATAAATTAAGCTATTAAATGTGTGTTGGACGTTTCTTGCCTGGTCCCCGTCGAGCTTCCTACGGAGATTTCAGGAACGGTAGCTGAATCCAGATAAGGATCGCTTAAGGTCGTTTCCCAGACCAATGGTCACGCCGGGCTGTCTCGTGGATCAGAACGTCCCAACAGTCCTCCTGAGCGGTTCGACACCTGGATTTCCGTTCAGGCAGTTTTTTGCGGGCCATCGAACGAACGCGCGGGGATCAACGTGGTGCGCGACTTCTTCGCGCCTGTCGACAGCCGCCTGCCAGATTGTAATGTCGAGATGAAGCTTTGATCGCCTTCGTTGGTGGGCACTCGACTCCGTCGTTGTAAATTCAAGTGACGCTTTAATTAATTGCTGACCGACCGACCACATGCCTTTCTTACGCCTGCTGCGGCTCATTCGACCACGCTTCCATGGCGTAATTAATCAGCGCACTGACATGCTTTTTCACGCAATTGTCCAAATACGAATTTCGTTTTACTAGCATCGTTAAATTCAGGGGACATCGCCGGGTGCAGTTTGATGGCATCGGTGTACCGCATTAGGCTCGAATCCTGATTGGAAGAAGAAATGTCATTAAGGCATCATCGCGGACCAAACACAGAAATTTATCTCCATCGAATGAACATTATTCACTTTTATGAGTGCGTTTCTTCTTAAAAATACTTCATAACTTTCCGTTTGAACTCGCTCCTATAAGGTAGTCAAATACATTCCTCCGTACCTCTTACCACGAATACAAACTTTCAAATTCACTTTTCGTAAAACGAAGTCGACGCCTCTCGTATCCGGTACTCGTGCAAAATCCTTCCAATTAATTCCTTTCACCAAAGAACTACCTGCATATCCGACAGCATCGAAATATCTTCCACGTGGCTAATACTTTTTGCAAAATGTTCAAGCAACCTATAACGCATATTTACTCGAGCAATTCGTAATCCGTTAAGAGACTTGAACCTCTTGATTCGACTTTGTTCGCGAGGTGGTCGATCGGGAGGCGGTAACTTCCGGTTAAGTCAAACACAGCGTAAAGTCGCGGGAAGTTGGAACTTGGCAAGTCCCAATGAGGCGTGTAATGCCATTAAAGGGAATCTTATTACGCTACGGCACCCCTAACACACCGCGTGCACCAGACGCCTCCGCTTTGCTGCAACAAGTACCAGCCTAACCTGGTAATTAAGTCCCGATTAATTCTCCGCTTACTTTACCTGCCAAATGGCGCGAGACGTTGCAAAGAAAATTAAGGGCTGAAGGAGGAAAGAAGCATTACCCGTGGCGTACCGTGTCCTCCAACGCGACTGAGAACCCGTCAAGACGATAACCATGTATCTGATACACCAAGTTGTTGGGATGTACACGTGTACGGTTTCATGCTGCTCTATTTGATCCACGCGTAACACGGCTGATTGCTATTGCAGAGACAGAATCTAAATTAACCGGTTGAATTTTCGTCTCGCTTTAACCGAATTCATATAGATTCCGGGGCGATCGTAACTGTGTTGCAGCGAAAACGGATAAACCGTTATTACAACGTAAACTACGTTAACGTCTTCTCGATTGCTATACGCTGCGATTGAAAATCGATTTCACATTGCTAATGAAGAGAACGATCGAGTTTTGAACGTTAAATTACAACGGTGGATCGAGTTGCGGCGCGAAATGCAGAATGATACACGGAGAGGAAATGTTTATTTGTTTCTGCGAAAGAGGGTGAAACTGTATAATCGCCACTTGAGCCTGTGAATCGAAGGTAAAGAGTGATTTCACGATGAATTTTGTTCTCAGTGAATACACGTTATTTATAAAGTTAGATTATTCTCCAAACTTCCCGGAAAAATATTGCTTACCTTCATTAATGTAGAAAGAGTTTTTGATTAAATACACTACCGGCCAAAAGTTTCGAATCACTGAGCATTGCAATTTACACAAAAATTTCCAGAAAAAAGTCGGAGACTTTGAGAATTTTTTATCATTCGAATCAAGTGATATGAGATAAATTGATAAATGTAGAATTGAGATAAACTTCAGATCCCTAAAAAAATTAGCAACAGATTTAATATTGATGAAAAGTGGGAGGTGATTCCAAACTTTTGGCCGGTAGTGTAATGTTTTGAAAAATTACCTAGATCCGTTTAAAATTTCATTTCTCAAATTTTTTAAGTACCTGCCCCTTTTTGAACTTAAAAAAAAATGTCGCAGTGTTAATATCGAAATTAATTATCTTTTCGAGTAGATTCGTTTAAAAATGCTCGCAGGTGTATCATTAGAATCGTCAGCGAGACATTTCGCGTCGCATGTTGTTTAATCGTGCGAAATTCACAGTTCTGCGAAAAAAATTTCCTCGCAAACACTGACAACCCTTTCAACCCTCGCTACACCTGTTCGCTCACCTGTAATGACGATAAAGTGCCTGCGATGCTCCGAAATCCCGGTCGTAAATCAATACAAGCTAGAAAATAACTTCGCAATAATTCATAGGAGCGCAGGGAATCCCCACGAAAGGCCCGCCGCGTTGCCGGTGAGAAATTAAAATAAATCAAACTTATCTGTTGCTCCGACCACTTGCCGCTAGTGATCTGGCACGTGTGCGTTTTCGTACGTACACGCGTTGACGCATACCTACACGTAGAGGAGCAAAGAGCGCACGATAGGAAAGTGTTGGAGTATAGAAATATTTCTTTTAATATCTGTCATAGCTGTCCTATCTTTATTAAATAGCCACTCATTTTTATGGCGCGCGATTGCAAGCTCGTTTCAATTCAATCGCAAAGTCGGTGATTACAGCGGAGAAATTATGCGTTTTCTTTGAATGTATAGCATTTCATAATTGAAGGAATTATGTTATATTATCAATATACTTTTGTGAACTGGCTGACGACTATTAGACAACGAAGTCATTATTTATGTATAAGATTCTAAAAATTATGTCAATCTATATTATTATTATATTTATTCAGAAATCTTTATAGCTCCACGTGTAACAGGAAAGCTTCTTCCAATGCTGACATTCAAACCCTATTTTCAAATTTCCTGACTTAATGTTACAATTTGAATATTTAATAATACATCAAAAGTAAGAAGCGAATAATATGATTCCTACGAGATAAGTACAATGAAGATTAACTTAGTACAATTACAAAGCGGCAGTCCACGTGTTTGACACGCGTATCAACATTGTTATTTGAAAATTTTTCTAGACTGTCGCACGCGTGATAGGATTTGATATCGTACCTTAATCCGTTTATTCTTGGAAAAGTCGACGATTTAAATGAGAGACGTATGAAAACACTTATCTGAGTGACGAAGGGGCTAAAAAGGTTGAACGCGTTTGCCGATGAATGTTAGACCGACTTTTGAAAGGCTTGCTGGCGTTAAGACGCTTCTCGTGCTCCAGGCAAGACTTATCCTCCGACGGTTCGGTAAATTCAGTCACCCCCGTGAATAAATACGGTTAGTGGCCAGCCAAGGCCCTTTAGATCCCTTTGACCGAAGGGGGCAGTATGCAGGGTGGTGGTAACCAGTAAGTGCCTAGGGCGACCATCTGTGCCCTTATGCGTCTACGATGCCACGTCGATCGCGCTATCGTTTATACGGCATTTGTTGCAGCTATATGCATGTATTATCATTAATATGTCGGGTAACGTAAAGTAAGACGACACCTCCAGCGGTAGAACGTGCACACCGGTGAACAGAGGAACACGCATGCGTCATTTCAGCAACTAATTGCATATTTATCATTTTCGTCTGTTGTTTACGGTGCTGTGTGGTGAAAAAATTGGGTATATCTCGTTTGTGCGATAATTGTTTAGTCAGCTAAATTAATCAATTTAGTATTAGAGAATTTTTCAACAGCTATTTATCATTCGTGTTTAACCAACTGGACGCGAACTGATCTTTTGAAGTGAGACACTATTGTACGGTATCAAACTTTACGAATGATTTTTTAGAATGAAATTTTACTATGATAGTGTTTTTCTCAGATTGTCCAATCACGTAACCTTTCAAAATTTCGTGATTTTTTGTACCTCTAAAACTTGGAAAAATTTTTGGAATTTCTGATCGTAGTTGAGGCGATAACGACACTCTTGAGAATTATTGGGAAAAAGATGAATAAAGGTATATACAAAGCAGCAATGTTGTAACTTTGCAACTTTTAAAACAGAAATGGTGAAATCGGCTGAAAAATCAGCCGCCTAAACCCCTTAAGCCATAAAACACCTGAGCGACAGACCATTAATCGGCAATAATTCGCAACTTACGCTCATGGTTTAACTAACTGTCGTCTTCCTCTAAAGCAGACACGACGAACTGAATAGTACAAAACATCGATTGTGCTACTTAATATCGTTCGATCGAAATCTGCAGCCGAGCAATTCGTAACAGCGCAGCGGCACATTTCCGCGCTCGATTCAAATGTCACCGAAGAATTGTTGTCGCCTATAAGCGCTTCGAAAACCTACTCACGCTGTAGTGTTTCCACCATTTGGCACACTTCCATCTTAATTCAATCCTCCGCGGATTTTCCACCTTAATTCAATTAAAAGAAACGTGGAAATTTATTTTACGTATTCGAATCTGCCGCAGCGTAAAGTTGAAAATCGCGATTAAACGATTAAACTATTCCGGACGCGTCAGTCTCGTTTTGGGACAACTGTCGTAACACGATCAACCCTTAACAAAAAGTCGTCGCTTACGATACCATTCACTATATTTATCTTCGCGCCATCGTGTCGTAAATTATACGGGCACCAATCGTGACTAATTAACCGCCCTTTCTAGCTATATCGATCGACTGGCTCTCTCGATACAGGGGAAAACAATGGCGTTATACGAAGAATCGCGAATGATTGCGTTCTCTGATAATCGCGAACCAGGTCGTTACGATAATTTTGCGACGCTCGTTACTACAATAATCGGTTACGCTCCTCTCTTATTTTATTATCGGGAATTGCTTCTCCATGACTAATTCGTGGCGCACAGATACACGTACGAGTATACAGAGTGCAGGCTGGCCATGGCTCGTCTGGTGGCGATAGCGGCATGCTCGTTGAACGACGTGTGCGAGAGGGGCGTATACCCTGTATATCGAGTTACACCATTACACTTTGCCAACGCCACGATCGTCCAGTCACCCCTTGCTGCCCTCTCTCTCTCTCTCTCTCTCTCTCTCTTCTGATGTCGGATTTTTTGGCTATCGACATTAGAGGAACGTTCTCTGGAAAAATCGCGGTTAATTAAATCTGGCTTAACAAAATGAGATTTTTAATTAAATTACATATTTCGTACCGTTGTTGAAAATTTCCAGGTATAGCAAGAGAAATGTTGAGATTGGCAACGAATTGAAATATTTGTTTTTAAAGAGTAAATGCATTTTTAAAAAAGATCAAATGTTAATTTTCTAACTAAGATTGCATTGTTATTCATATATTAATTTATATCGTTGAATATGTTTTATGGCAGAAAAGAAATTATTTGTTTGAACTGATTTTATTTGTAGTTTAATTTTAGTTCCGTCGCTGTAACGTGACAACTAAAAATAAGTGAACGTTTAAGGATGACCTGGGACATGTGCATAAAATGGTAATGCGGCATTAAATGCTAACTATGGCACACCCTACTTCTACGCTCGTACTGTTCTCTGCCTGAAATTGCCAATTTTATCGATAATACGGATCTAGTAATTCGATAGAGATATAATGCAAATTCAGTTAATTGTTCCTACGGAAGCAGGAGACGAACATGTCAAAAAGGGGATAGAAACGAGCACGCTTTTTGCCCTTTTGTTGCCCACAGGGTGGTTGAGGGTAGCGTCAACGGTGTTAGGTATCTTCCTGCAAGATTGAGTTTCCTTTTACATGTGTTGTCGATGAACGATAGAAATGGCTGACAACGAAGCATGCTGTTCAGTTAGAACAGATGGCATAGATTTGGTTCCTTTTTCGTTGATAACTGCAAATTTTTATCGCGTGTACAACGAAAATCTTGCTTGAATTATCTATTCCGTAACGATATACCTGTACAATGGGAAATTTGTATTTTAATCGAAGAATGTATTCGTCACGTGAAAATTTGAGAAAGAGAGTTAGGATCGTTTAAACGCAGTTTCGAATTCAACTATGATTTTCCAAAGGTGTTGCTGTATAAACGAACTTTTCAAGTCGCCAAGTTTCGCTGCGAAATTATCATTTCAAAGCGTTTATATATGTATATCAGTGCAAATGTGATGCGATGTACGCGGAGAATAATCCACTGTAAACAGCAAACAGACTGAATTTATTTTACATAACATATTTGCCGGTGTAATACTCTGCTTGCCCTGACCTACTTATCCCATAGTCCATCAATTATCCGGCTCTTATCAAGATCCCCTTAATTGTGCAGAAACATGACCTGCATAAATACGAATATTAACAAAATAACATCGTTATATGCCGTAGTTCGTGGTTTCTCCTAATGGAAGCTCGTTAATTCTAACGAAAAAAGGACTCGTTTACGAAACTCATTTTTCCAAGACACAGAAATCTAATCAAATCTTGAAATACTAGTGATATAATTCGGCAGGTATCGAATTATCAAACTTGGACTGCCTCAAAAATTTCCTGAATTAGAACCAGAACGCATTCCGTAATTTTTCAAGTGGTCATTTAAAAGGTTGTTGTATCAATTAGTACGCTAATAAAAAAATCTGAAATTCTGGTCGGTAGAAATATCAACGATAAAAAATTCGATCTGTGATAATGCTTGAAACCTAGGCAATTGATCGTTGAAGTATTAGTGATAAAATTCGGCAGGTATCAAACCATGAAACTTCGACTGCCTCAAAAATGTCCTGAATTAGAGCCAGAACGTATTTTTGAAATGGTCGTTTAAAGGGCTGTTGTACCAATTAGCACGCTAGTCAAAAAATCGGCGAAAGGTTTCAGCATGGAGACTCGAAAGACCGAAAGATCGCGTTAAAAAGCAGTGGTGAAAACAGCTTTCGCGGCGGCGTTCGTTAGCTCATGGCATCGTGTGTGGATATATACGTACACTATCGTGGTTACTCGAAACAGATAAGAAGGTAATTGCTTGCTACCACTCATTTTCGCCACACCCTTGTAAACGAACGTGCAGTTCGCGTGACGCGTACGCTTCCACGCACCTTTTCTGTCCATTTTTGATATCATCTCGATAGACACGTCCAGTGGTATACGTACCGCCATAAAATTGGGATTATCAACAGGATGCTACCAACACGGAATGGCTACGCTCGTGACCTATAATAACACGCTGTTAGAGGCACAAGCAATTGATTCGCTTATCTTTATCATGCACCTACTCTACCTGCTTCCGATATTCGGATCTAGAGAATGGAATTCCGATTAGTAAGCTGCATTATGACATCAATAAGTATATGGAGTAATTATCATAGTTACAACAATAACACATTTTTCACGTTTCACATTTACCGAATCGGATTCTACTGAAATAGGAAAATTTTTGTTGTGATTTAAAATGGATCGGTTTGACTATAGAAGATTTTGCAGTTCGATAATCTTTCGATTTTTATGCAATGATATAATTCTATTTCAATCAAGTCGACTCCACTGTAATTTAAGTAAACAGCTGATTTAGCGTGTGTAGAATTTGGGCATTTAAATCGTAACTTCGTTGAACTTTTTTGTGATTAAAAATGAGCCGGTCTTTGCCTGCAAAAGCTTTTGTGTGGTTTGCAATTCGATAATCTTTCGATTTTTATGCAATGATATAATTCTATTTCAATCAAGTCGACTCCACTGTAATTCAATTAAACAGCTGATTTAGCCGTGCGTAGAATTTGGGCATTTAAATCGCAACTTCCTTAAACTTTTTCGTGATTAAAAATGAGTCGATCTTTGCCTGCAAAAGCTTTTGTGTGGTTTGCAGTTCGATAATCTTTCGATTTTTATACAATGATATAAATTATGTTATTTCAATTAAATCGACTCCAGTGTAATACAACAGTATTCGATTGAATTAAACAGGTGATTTAGCGTGTATAAAATTTGGACATTTAAATCGTAACTTCGTTGAATAGTACCAGGACCCAGTACCTCCCGAAAATCGTTTCGAGAGAACTCGGATCATTCGATTCCGTATCACGTTAGCTACGGCGCAAATCTAATAGAGTGTCTGCTGCATCAAATGTCACTACTAGTTGCGGAGGGGCCGTAGCCTTGTAGTTTTTGATTGGCTAATCCACCCTAATCTAATCGAACGTTCCCTGACATTATAGGCGTTAGAACTCTCTTGCAGTGTGCACTAACCAATCAGTATTCAATTACAAAGTACAATCTTACGGTAATCTCGTTTCTATATCGTCAATTGCAAAAATTGTAACGCGATGAAAATATTAAACCTTTTCGTTTACCTACTTCCCCAATTGCGACTTGAAATTTGCTTTAAAATGACACACAAAAGGTAGTCTTTCCAAATCTTAAATAAAGTAGATATGTATATTAAAAGATATACATATTATCCTGAAATTTTAAATATTGAGAATTGTAAGCGTTGAGAGTTGTAAATATTGAGAAAGTAGCGTTTCCAAATTTTAACTAAAGTAGATCTGTATATTAAAAAATATATTACCCTAAAATTTTTAGTATTGAGAATTGTAAATATTGAGAAAGTAGCGTTTCCAAATCTCAAATAAAGTAGATCTGTATATTAAAACATATATTATCCTAAAATTTTTAATATTGAGAATTGTAAATATTGTGAAAGTAGTGTTTACAAATCTTAAAGTACACATGTATATTAAAAAATACCTATTTTCCTAAAATTTTATATATTGAAAATTAAAATACACATGCGAGTACCATCCAATAATATTTCAAATTAAACAGAGATTTAATTACAGAAAATGATGGTACACCGAGTTAAGAAGACTTTAACTCGCGTATCTGCTATGTTCAATAAGTCAATCGTAACAGTGTATTGCATTAATGATGCGCAGAGCGAAAAAAATATTGCATTGCGTGAAACCGGTTTCCTACTGTGCAGGCAGCTCTCGATCACTTGTCCGTGATTCAAGATTATCTCCAGTTTGACGATATTAAATCTTTCCCTGTACTTCGTATAGCATTATCCTAGATTCTGTTCGTTTGACAAGGTACGTAGGAATACACAATTTTTCTAATGCCTTCTGTGCTTCTGAATAAGAACACCTCTTTCTTTTTACATATAACTACCGCACAATCATTTTACTATCTCCGTCGATGAAATAATTAAAAATGTAAAAATATGCGAAGAATGCTGTTTCGCAAAGTAAACGTATGATTAAATCAGGTATAGCTACATAATTCACCCCTTACTTCAGTTACGAAATTCTCTAGAGTCTACACGGTTGTCCGGATTTCAAGACCTTGTTAGACTAATAATAAAGGTTGTAAGATCATTGAGAAGTAGTTAACCCTTCCAGAGATATTCGGTTATTATCTTGTAAATAAAATAGTATCACTTTATCTGTGAAAACAGCCCAGATCACTTGCAATGCTATAATTTCTTAAAAATTATTAATCTGTAAAGTAGTAACTGAAATTTAACCCACTTATGAATGAAATTTAAGATTAAAATTTGTAAGATTATCCTTTCGCTATTTCAACAAAATTCTAAATATTGATTTTCAATCCCATTAGTTCTTTTGAAAAAATTCAAACATCGATTATGTCTTATGTTATGAATTATAGTTATAGTTCAATATTAGTGGCTCCTTTTATACAATTCTACATCTATTCCGAACAAACGAAGAATCTCAAATACAACTGGTAATGCTTCAATATCGATAGAAGCAAGACAACGATTGCAACAACGAATTAGACGAAAATATTTCCGAAAATCGTCGCAACACAGAATCCACCAGTGATAGCGCGTGAAACGTTCACGGTACCCAGCCTGATGATAATTCTATGCTGGTCGTTTGCTTATGGAGAGAGAATAGGAGTAAGTTTATCGAACCGAGATGCTGTACGGGCGCGAATATAGACATATAGACATTCGACACACCCTAAGACCGAGATATCTGAGCACGACGGTGCATACGAGGGTGCATACATTGTATCGAACTACCCTTCTCAACAACGATGCCCCAGTATCACCCCCGAGAGCCAATAATACCGCGTACTAGCAGGCTACTACGATGGCTTATTATTTTCCTACGGCTCATCGAACCTAGTGTGCTTTGCTATCAATTACAGGACATTCCACGCGAGGCCCCCCTTTCCGGATTTAGACGGATCAGCCTAACCAGAATCCCATCTGGTAAACTTTTACGTTATGCCTATTTAGCCACCACACCAACCGATACGAAACAGAGGAAGCGAAACCAGTCGTAAGGCGTTGATCTTCAGGTGTCAACGCGGCCAATTAATTTCTCTCTTGTTCTATGTGAAACTGTTTACAATCGTTTCCAACGTTTTCGAGCACGTTCGAGTAGAGTTTTAAATGTACGATTTATTTGGTAGCAAATTGAATGGAGAAAAAAAGTGTGGATTCGTCTGGCGACTAAATACGAATCGAGGAGAGAAATCGGTGAAACGGTGGTGTTCAAATTGGCTGGTGTAATTGCATCGAAATCAGTGGAAAGAATGAATATGTATGTGAATAGAAATAACATTATCCGTTGCTCTTGCGTCCATAATAACCTGGAAAAAGTGGAGGAGAAGATAGAGGAGAATGGAGAAAGGAGAGACAGAGAAAAAAGAACAAAGGGGACTAGAATCCAAAATTCGAGTGAAGGGGGATAAAATGCATTTCACCCTCCGCCGTTGTCGCCCAGGGCGACTTCGTGTCGCAATATAAACGTAAACTCTTCTACACTCGACATATGGCCATGTTAACTATTCTTACCTATATTTTTCAATGTCGATACGACCGATGGCCGTGTAAAATCTACAGATAGTTATTTAGTTAATGCGGGTGTCGGTTAAAAATGTCATATTCGTGTCGTTAGTAAACCGTGAGATTCGTAAAAATCATGTTTCCTTGGATAAATCACGTGTCGAGCAATATTGACATTTCAATTGCATTTCAATTCATTTTGTTGCTAAAGATTTACACTATCTTCTTTATGAAATTATCACTGTCTATCGACGCAAAGGTAGGAACAAAGGTGACAATTTCTAGCAGATCTTTAAATTCAATTTCTTCGAAAACTGAGCTTCTCGTACAAAAGTTTTGCTCCACATTTCGGTTTACTTTTACACGTACAATCATCCTCAGCTTGTTTGCACCACCCATTTCAGTCCAGCCTCTATATTCGCATATCTACTTAATACAAAAAAGAAGAAATGTCACAATTCGAGAAATTAGCATAAGCAAAGTGCAAAGTAAAATCTGTCGCTAATTTGTATGCATATCCCGTGAAAGTGTCTTGCTGAATCTTCAAATGCCTCGTTGAACCAGATGTATCACATTTGACAAGAGCTATCAAACCTGTTGCAACCCAACGATATCATTAAGCGCTGCGCTGAATCTCTTTCGACGAAAGAATTCCTCCAATGAACGTTTCCTTCGCGGAAGGAATTCTATCTGAGGAAAAGACGTGTCATATCGCGAGGACGGTCTGTGTGTGGCCGAGCTACCGGACGGCGAGGTGAGCTCCGGCTCGCTAAGTTGTCACTCGCAGTCAGCCACTCCTTTTTGTCAGACAGAAGGTAAGAAGTCAGGTGGAAAGCAAAGGGACGGAGGATCCTGAGTACCCCAGGGTTCCCTCCCTTAGTCCCCCCAGGGATCCTCCGGTCCGTCGACAGCCGCGGATTTCCAGTTTTTCTTCAGGCTGCATGCAACCAGCTCTCGATCTAATAGCTCGCTTCGTCCTCCTTCTTCTCCTCCTGATCTTCCACTTCCACGTCTCCCTCCCTCCACTTCTTCTTGCTCCCTCTCTCACTCTTCTCTTCTCTACCACTCTTCTTCTTTCGTCTTTTCATTGTCCCTCTTCGTTACTCTTGTCTAGCAAGAGACGTTTGTGCGAGGTTTGCGAGCGACCGGGTAGAGGCGAACTCGGAGAACCCAGACTGAGAATCGACCTAATGAGGATAATTCCTGCATTGATTGCCAAGGCATAGCGAATGGTACAAGCAGTGCCTGTCTGACTAGCAGCCAGGCTGGTTGATTCGTTGTTCGGTTTGGCTGGCTGACTGAATGACTGGCATCGGTAAATCATTCTTAATTAAACGATAGATATTTAATTAGGAAGGCTCAGATTGAGTTAGTTATGAGGTATTTAACCATCGTCCGTTATCACGGTGGGCGATTCAGTTGGCATCTGGCATCGAAGTGATCTGGTAGTTTGTGTCTGGCAGACCTTTTATTATTGAATGAGGAAGAGAGCAGCAGGGACAAGCGGAGAGTAGGCAAAAAAAAAAAAAAAAAAAAAAAAAAAAAAAAAAAAAAAAAAAAAGAAAGGGAACTAATGTTCGATCATGTAAAAAGGCCATGGTAATGAAGCACACGATCCTATAGCCTGTGCTCACTATGTAGAGAGTGTTCCTCGAGTGTTGGGAATAACTCGTTTATACAGTTTAAAGTATTCGAAAAGAGATTTCACTCGATCCCTAAGTCCTTAAATACGAAAAGTGAACTAATTTCTGTGCTAACGACCGCTAATTAATAACGTCGCATATTTAACGGCAACCTTTTAGCTGACGGTCGAAAATGATACAGCAGCACTCACACGTTACAAATCACGATATCTGCCACGTGACTGTGGCGTCGGTGCGTGTAACGAACCGGATACATAAAACACTTAACAGCTAATGTTTAAAGTGGCGGTAAGGTTTGTTATAGGAAAGCGAGCCGACGTGTTGCGGAAAGGACGATCGAGCTGACGAAAGTTCACAGTTGCCCAGAGGTTTTGACAGATCGTGACAAATGCCTGTCGGTAGGACAAGTATAAAGTACACGCTCAAGGCGGGTCAACGGGTCGCGTAAACGCCAGGCGCCTCGTTCATCTTCCTTTACAGAGTAGTGACTTTCTGCCTCTATCTCGCTATCCCCGACACTCCTCTCTCTCTCTCTCTCTCTCTCTCTCTCTCCCTCTCTCTCTCTTTGCCTGGCCAATCACTCTATTCTCATCCCACTCTCTATTCTCCAGCTTCGCTCTCTTCCTTTCTGCTTCTCGAATTACAAATTATACCGGCAATTAACGACGAGCCCGAGGCTTGTACGAACCTTCCTCGGACAACATATCCGCAGTTAATACCGGTATTCCCGTCAGCGTATGTATGTACAAGGAAACTTAGCCGCGTCCTTTCGTGTATCCGTACACACGTTTTGAGGGAACATGATTTTTTCCGATGCATCGTTACGTCTGTGGCAATGCGTGTCCTTAAGCGTACGCTTACCTTACTTCATGCCGAAGATGTGGCGTAACTCTGTTGCGCGGGGACTGGCAAGGTCCTCCGGAGCGCGCGGTACGCTACTGCCGACGGATCTCATGGAAAATGGAAATGCATGATTGTGTCTTGGAAAATACGAAGCATCCAGGGACTCGGTAAAAGGAGTTGTCGAAGATAAAATGTGCAATTGCCTACGAGCTTCTCAAATCGTACATCAGCAACGTGACCGGGTTATTGAAAGCGTTTAACTCTTGGAACTATGATTTAACGTAGCTGTTTCACCGATAGGAAACTAAAGACACTTATCCTGTGCTCGAAGAAAATGTACAACGGACTGAAGAATTCGAGAAAATTGACAGAGTGAAAATTTAGTAGGTAGAGACAATAGATCTGACAAGACAGATCCCCTGTTTCTTTCTACAAGACACAGTATCGAACTTGTTCGAACATTCAATTAACTGGTAAGTTTTATGGTGTCAGTAAATACGTCGATGTTTCGCCTCGTTCACGTTCTCAGATCACCGTTCGAACCTTTCGATCTTCAACTTAAAGTACCAAAGAAATTGCGAAAAGTATGTGGCGGTAATCTACGTCCATCGTCGATGAAAAATGGATGACGAACTATTAAATCATGATGATGTCGCTTCTTATTTTAGTTTGATCAAATGCTGTATTACATTTATTAAGTATACAAAACAGTGTGCTGTGTTTTTAAAATAACATTTATTTTTTTCAATTAAATTAGAAATATTCCAAATGTGTACCAGCAATATCCACTTGTGGCATTGTATATTGTAGGCAAGAAAAGTTTCTTTAATTAACGGAGGACAAGTGCCTCAAAAAATTAAGATATTTATTTGAGAATCTACGTCACCTTCGTCGTTTTCTTTTGACCTAGCATGAACAGATTGTTCTCTATTTCACTCTCTACGATGTTTCTTCCATGTCAAACGGTTCGACAATACAGACGACTTAAAATCAATGTTACATTTGTGCTAGAATCTTCGAAAGCAAGGAAATATTTTGAAAAGGAGATTAAAAAGTAGCTCGAAAGGCAAAGAACATTTCCCATAAACAAAGGTACATAAATCGACTGAATTTAGACGTAAATATTTTTTAAAAATTCCTCCTACAGTAAAGAAATATTAAATTCTATTCCGAGTATTTCCTTAATTTGAATCCTAAAACTTCGTTTATTTTTATACCCGAAAATGGCTTCTTTCACATGTCAAATAATAAGAACCCATAAACATTAAACCTAACGCCGAATACAAAAGTGTGTCGATACAACTGAAATCAAGAAAATCTATTTGCTTCAAATTCCACTACTCCAAAACTTGTTTGGAGTTGAAGCCTGTTACAAAAACGCAATGCCATATAATCGCAGATTGTACCGGTTGTCTCTCTTTATCTAAATAGAACCGTACTAAAGCAACAAGAAAAGAAGACAAAAGTATTTTGGCCGTATTCCTTCTATCAATGATGAGCATCTTGTGGACGACATATAGAACTTCCCTCTATAGTTCCGTAAGGAGCGAGTCTCTTTTTTCGAAGGATCGTTTCTCTTTTTTTCGTTTTTCCTTTATTTTCCTGCTGCAATGAAAATATTAAAGTTTCCGTATGCGAAATACGTCGCGTAGCCCTCGAGTTTCCGGTAGAGCAGCTAAATGGCATTTTACTGGGCGCATTACATTTATTTAATATTATTTACGGCAGGTTTTACGACACCAATGATACGTATACGGAGTCTACCCAATATCAAATATAACGTCGTAACCTCGAGAAAGCACGGAGGGTGGCGGAGGCAATAAATGTACGGCAAACGGCGTTCCCGATAGGCTTCCTTAGATACAGGTTCAACCTTCGCATATAGGTAGCAATCGAAAGCCCGCTAGACCTCTATGTCGCTTCTGAAAAAGGAGCAACTGAACTTTCCACTTTTCCTTTCTTCCCCCGTGCGTCTTATCGCTTGCGTTTCCATGTTAATCGGATTAAAAATGAAACACGCGTTTCCGAAATGTTATCTGTTTGAAATTTCCACGATATTTTTCATCGTTTTGCAAAGATTTCTGTTGCTCTTTAATATCAATCAACATACACGTTTTTTTCTTCCTTTCGTTATGTGTATTGGAAAATTATCAGAAAATGTTTTGGAGCAATGCTGAGGTAAAATTTGAGCGTAAATCGTTCTGTTTCTGAACTAATATTCAATTGGAGTAATTATCGAATAAATGGATTTTGCATATATTAACCCTTTGCGGTCCTGTGTCGAGTCAGACTCGACAGAAGAATTTTTCCCTTCGGATATCATATAATGATGAATTAGAAATGATAGTAAACCATTTTTTTATGCATGCATATTATACCGAAACTTAGTATTTTATAACTAATATTACGCTGAAATATTGAAATAGAGGGAAACTACATACTACTGCTCGAGATTGACCCTATTTGGACCGCAAAGGGTTAAAAATTTGAATTTTAGTCGATATGTAATTAATTCTATTATTCTTATAAATTTGTTTGTTTTCGTTTGAACAAAAGTGTGCACGAAACTTTGAATCGATTCTTCTCTGCCGATAACGCTATTTTTCATTCAGATTTATACGAGAATTTCTGGAACGTAAAGTAGAAAGGGTGCGATTCGAACGCAATAGAATTTGTACTTGCGCTATATTGATCAGTATCAATCGGTACGCTGATAACAAAGAGTCCGCAGTCTTATAGAGAGCAAGTCCAGTGATCGAGAATTGTGCGCATTCAGTATCCATGTAAATCCAACTGCCCGTATCGCGTGAAATTCAATTCGAGTCGCTCGTCTACTGGGACGATGGCGGCAGAGTGAAAGAAAAAGACTATAAAAAGAAACAGAGATAGGTTGATCTGAAATGGCTAAATAGAAAACACAAACGGCACTCGATTTTACAGCCACTCACACTCCTACTATTCTTCTGATTCTCTCCTTTTCTTCGTTCTATCGCTATCACAATTCGTTGCTGACTTATACCTATACGTCTCGCCGTTCTTCATGAGCACAACAAATTTAAATCTGCGAACATATCGAAGAAGATGATTGAAAAATTGAATACGAATTTTTTTATTTTCAGCCAGGTGAAACTTGCTAATTTATCATCTGACTATGAATGAATGATGTATGAAAAATTTCAAATTGTTAGGTTTGTGCAAAAATTATAAAGAAAAATTGCAAATTATTAGGTCTATGCAAAAATTATAAAGAAAGGTTGCAGATTATTAGGTCTATGCAAAAATTGTAAAGAAAGATTGCAAATTATTAGGTCTATGCAAAAATTATAAAGAAAGATTGCAAATTACTAGTTCTATGCAAAAAAATTTTGCACAGAATTTTTTTAGAGAATGCGTATTTATTTTTTACTATATTCATAATTAGTCGTCATAAAAATACCAATAGTATAATATTAATACTGTATCAGTATTGTCATAAGTACCAACACTGAAAATTTAAATAAACTTTGAAGAAACTTTTGCGTAGACCTAATATATGGGTTACAATATTCAGTTAAGAATGAGAAACATTTACGTTCTTTTCTCTGCATCGTTTAAAATCATGGAAATAGATAATACCAACCCAGTACTTTACCCTATCAGAAATTGTAAAAAAGAAAAGTAACGTGGTCATGCTAAATACATAAGAGCTATTGAATTCCAGTACTAACATTAGACATCAGGTTTGCTTATGTTTGACTAAACTCGTTCGTATCGGAAAACGAGTAACTACAGGAGGAAAGAAAATCGAGGGAAAACAAAACTCGACCTCTCGGCACTTTTTGGAACGGATAACGGCGTTGGGTATACGAAATGTATCCGTACGCCTAGCCATCTTACTAGTCCCTCACCTTACCTTTGAATATTTTATGCAGACAATTCGCCGGTGCAGTTATTTCATGCTAGCTTCAAGAAAAAGATTCTGTACTCGTAGCACGTACTACGGAAAGGTTCCATACAACAACGTTTTCTACATCGATTGTCGGTCACAATCACTGTACGTACTATTGTTAAAACAACCCTACATACAGAGAGATTTTCGGTGTCTAGTGTCCATAAAGTATATCGTATCGATGATTAAAAATATTCATTTCTCGGTGAAACAATTTTTAGAACTTAGTTAATAAATTTTATCTACTTTTCTACGTATGCTGTAATGTTTGACAGTTCATTCTTGGCAAGTTTGAGATATCGTTGTTGATTTCCTTCCTTCAAACCCAAATTTAATGCACCAAAATTAACATTGAAGGACACGGTGCAAATTGTATTGTATTTTGCCCATTGTAATTGTGTTCCTGTTAAAAATAAAACAGACACTTTGGTAAATTTAAACACACACACACGAGATCTGGGAACATATGTTTTGCACTACAATAAGAAGAATCTGCTTCCTGAAAAATAAACGAAGTTTTTATAACGCAAAGAAAAATCTGACTGGCCAGGTTAAAATGACCCATTAGCAACATTCCAAAAACAGTGAACGTTCCACTTTTCAGTCACATAAAAATCCACATTTGAAAACTCGCCAATGGGTCATTTTTGACCCTGTCAGTCGTTCTAATGTCGAGGATCTTGTGTACTACAGCCATACGTGACATGTGTCGTCATTTTACCATTGAAAAGTAGCTATTAACATACTAACAACCGTTAAATAATATAACACATAATTGAGAGAAAAAAGAAATGATTATCTTTCACCATTACATTGCAAACAACGACGATTAATCGACAAATTCTTTCCGCGCTCTCCTTCGTTACCATTAACCGTCGTAATTGAATTTATTGTTAGCCGCCGCTTTGATATAGGTTTCAATAAATGAATTTGTTCGCGTCGCACCGTGTTTAAGTATACCAGCGCGTAGCTACCGTGTATAACGTCACAGTGTGTACGTGGCGTTATCGCTGTACCAACGGTTATACCTGTACAGGCATACATAGGTATAGAGAGGACGAGTACGTATCGCAGCTACGGCGGAGCCAAGTTGCATTTGCATGAATTTGTTGGTCCGATATCCCGGCAAGGATCGTGCTTTAAGCCGAAGGAAGCCAAACTCCGTGAGTCCGGGACAGCGTGATCTTCGGGCCGACGAAACGGGCTCCTTAAAGAAGTGCCCAAGGGAAGGTGACTTTTTTCAATTTGTTAATTCAAGGTAATACTGAGGGTGGTTAATTTCGAGCGAACTCTCTCCCCTCTTCCTGTTCTTCTTCAACTAGGCGATATCCTCCCCGGAGCTCTCTCGCTACCGTACCAACGTAGACTCCTCTTCTTACGACTTTTAATCTCCTTTATATTTCTCTTTGCTCACCTTCCTCCTCCGCGGTTCTCCTCTCTGTATCCTCGTCCCGTGTAAAGTTTTCACGCGTTCGCGATCCCGGAACCATCGATGGTGTCTCACGGTACTTATACACACTAGGAACGGTGTAACTGCTTTCGGAGGCTTCTTCGAAATCCGATTGCCACCGATGAATTCCGAGGTTATCTAAAACACCCTCGGGGATAATAATGTAAATTCCACCGACGTGCTGTTTTTTACGACGCTTTCTCCACAATTGTACCTATTCGTGACTCGGGAACTTAATCTCGTCCCGATCGTAGAAATAAGAAAAGCATAGGACGAGGGATTGTTTTTTGGAAATGGGAATAGATTATCGATCGATATCGATGTAACGTGACGGTGAATGATACATTGAACGCGAAGGTTGGGTAAAGGTGGATGGAAAATGTGAACTGAACCGAAGATCGAAATTCGTCTAGTAAAACGATGTCACAGTCTTTGAATGTTCTTGAGGCACGAGGGTAGTCGAACCTGGGCTAGTGTACACATAGGGTCGCTAGTAGGATGACGAGCGTCGGCCATGTTGTCTTGACATTCTCCCCCGAGGGTTGTCGGGGGTGGATATATTTAGCCTGCCGCCTCCAGGGACTCTCGCCACCCCAACCGTCACCAAATCCCCCAAACCACTCCCGACTTATGATGCCGTTGTCCGACCAGCCCCAAACTTTGCGCCACTCCTTACACGAGGTTTATACACAATGCTTTAAAACAATTAAAACATCGAAATAAGCGGTGAGCTGGTTCCGTTTCTAATAAAATGTTAGTCGCGTTCGTTGAACAGTTTCTATCCTAATTCTAACTGTCGTTATTAGTACTGTCGCTATAGGTACTTTGAAGGAACAAAAATTTGTATATTTGTATTGTCTTACTTTATTCGTGCGAAATAATTATTTGGCGAACGCTCAGCTTATGATAACGTGCAACGTGGTCGTAAATGGGAGAAATTTGACACACTCTCGTATTCAATTGATAAACGATGGCCACGTCAATTATCTACTTAAGTTGCGTTCACAGTATACAGGGTGAGCTACGTGGAACAGGCCAGCTGAATAGTTATCTTCTAAAGCTATGGTGTAAGCTATGGAAAAGAATTGTTTTTTATGGAAGAAATAGCAGGAAATGAAAGAAAGTTTCACATTTGATTAGTAGACATCAATGTCTACTGCAACACAGAGTAGAAAAGGATATGTACATTCGTGTAAAAAGCATAGGTGACCTTGAAAAAAAATTTGTTCACGTTCACCCTTTGAAGGCATTTAAATTACGTATAAAAATGTTCCCGTACCACCATAGCTAAAGAAGATAATTAGATGGTCTCTTTTACGTGACCCACCCTGTACATCGCAGACTCGCGTTCAGTCATAAATTTGATTTAACCAAAGAGACGAGTATCAGTGTCAATTAAACACAGGCAGAACATCGAGGATCGAGAATTCTATTCCTACTAAAAATGTCTGTATGCACTATTTACACGATAAGTGCGCGTATCTTGAAAAAGCATTGCTCGAACCTATATATCTATACAAGAGGTTGCACAGCGTATTTTCTCTAGTACCTTCTTGCGCTCTAATACTTCTTTCTGCTTTCTTTCTTTCTGGCTTTCCTTTTCAAACAGAGAAGAAAGTCATCAATATCGCGTGGCTTTTCGCTTCTATCCAACAAGCGGGGGGACAAAACTTTAGCTGCGAATGGGCGGAGTCACGCCTAATCCCTAGAGTCAAAATGGAAGTCTCCGGAGACCCCCTACCTCTGTACCCACCGGCGAAACTTCTGTCCCACGTGAACGAGTTTAGGCTGGACTTAGGGGTGGTTGCGGACGATACTTCCGCAGCCGTGTAACATATTACCGAACGGGAGGACATTTTGCGAATTTCCGTACTCCGGTACGAAACGGACATTGGTAGGGTGGCCGAGGGGTTGTCTACGCACCCTTCGAATCTTCCCTTCCGAAGAAGGGAAAGGTGGTGCCTTCTTTTCTTTCTTTCGATCGTGCCGCGTTCTTCCACATGCCAATATCTCTGCGACCTTACACACGCACGCACGCGAAGACCATCGCATGATGGTTTCCCATTATTTTATGCCCATGACCAAATTCAATATTTAAGAATTGCACGAAAGAGGTTTAGGAGGTAGAAGTTTCTACAAATTTTCGTCTCTCCCTATCTCTGGGCTAGATCCTTCTTCTTCGACCAAGTTTATTATCGGAAAGAATGTTTAAATGTTTATCTCTCTTATCGGTTAGAAAATATAAATAAATTACGATACAGGTAAGAACGAGAGAATCTTTTTAAAACAATTTTATTAACTTCACCATAGAGATTAAATGTTTGCACCACGCGAGACCATTGGGCGTATATAAGATACGAAAAGGTTTAGGATTCACTTTCATTTTCCACTTTAGTATGCGAGCTTGAAAACCTTCGTTCCAAAAGAGGGAACAAGGAATCTGCAGAAGGCGGAAAAAATAGGGGTTGTAAGTTGCGTAGATAATTCTCGGAGGTGGAGGCAGACCAGGCAACCTTTTATACGAGGGTGGTAGACTGAAAGAGGGTTGGTGATCGTAGGCACGAAAGTAAAGGCGTCTGCGATACAAAACATAGAATTTTATACAGTCTTAGAAAAACCTCCATTTCTTTAAAATGTCATATTTTATACGAGATCGTGTTACTGATACGTATATTTCGTCTCTCCTTTAATTACTCACTCGTAAGAGAAAATGAAGTTGAATAAAAGAACAGTTTTATTCTTTCGTATAAATCTACCAAAGGGAAGCACAGTTGTTTGAATATCTACGTATAATTACAGAATCAATGGTGAATAATTTAACACACCTGTAATTCTCAGGATTAATTGTATTCAACGTCTATATTTCGATTCAAAATGAAATAGAACTAAATTCTGCCTCGAATACCTAATATTATACTCCTTATATCTATTTTAACTTACAATAACGAAATTATAATCCGATATTACACTATTTATACAGTTTCTTATATTTCGCTTTACACTAGAAGTTTAACGACACTTTGCATATTTTCCGCTGTCAAAAATTTCCGGATATTTTTATCTGCAAGAATTTTCAAAACGAAATCTCTCCTCCTTTTTCCTCCATTTTATTTCTTTACGAACGCCTTGAATTCGTGACCGATAAGCTTGACGCGAGCTACATAAGAGAAACAAAGAGAGCTCCGAGCAAAAGGAGAAAAGAAAGATGGAGACACAGAAGAAGGTCGAAAGAGAGGGGATGTTGGAACGCGTAGGATCAAGAAAGAGACCGCGTATCCCACGGGACTATCGACTACCGAGTCCCGTGGGGCAAGTCGATACTCCAGGGACTTCCCATCCTCCTTCTTCAGAGGTCTATCCTCTTCCTCCTCATCTTCTCGTCACCTCTTTCTACCAGCATTCGAGTTCTAAACAGTCGGCGCAAGCGCGAGATATTTCTTCGTCTTAAACATTGCTTTCGTTTCTTCGCTTTATTCTTAAATAAGCTACATTTCTGCGTATCACCTTTTATAAAGTGACTTACTTCTATCGATCAGAGAATTTTTCATAATTACGCGCTTTTTAATCTTGCATATATTCCAAAATGTTTGGAACATCTGGTTCTTTGAAGTATACCGTTTATCACGATTATTGTTGTAAGAAATTTATTAACATTCAACCTCTATTAGAATGGAAACCGTTTCACACGCGTATGATAAGAATTTTTTCATTTTATTCAAAATGATAGCTTTTTAAGGAAGTAACGGTGCAGAAGATTTTCATATGCATCAAGGTGAAATGAAGATTGGATCAAAGTAACTTTTTCTATTAAAAGCGATTGCTTTTGAAAGGCGGTAAATCCTTTGGTAACAAAGAAACAGCGAAACAACAAATTTTCATACACTTCAACTCCATAACCCTGGCATCTTTCTCAACTTTGTGATCTTATTCAATCAGTTTCCCAGTGTGTATAATGCTGTAACTCACGTTTTTACCATAATAGAAACAATAATGCAATAGGAAAAACGAAAGAAGATAATTAAACAAAATTGCGCTTATTATTAGTTATGAAGCGGTTAAGAAAAAATAACAATCGTACTAATACCATCTGCTTTATTAAAAATGATTTCTTTCAAAAACCTTCGAATGTTTCGATAAGAAAGAAATGTCGGAACGAAAAGAAAAAAAAAATTCCTATCAATGGTACGTGGGTACAGAGACTTACAGTTAAATGTACGCGTTAGGATGAGCGATAACAGTGTGCGGTCGGGTTGTCAGCACCGGTAAGTTATTTAGCGGTTGAGGCCGTACCAGTTGGCAGCGCTGTCTAATTGTAACGACACCTTTGGGACTGGTATCACTCCCCGTATCCACCAAACCACCCACATTCCACCCCTGTAATCGTTGAAGCGCTCAGGTACTCCCTCACACCACCGTTCGCTACCTCCTTCCTCTCGGCTCCACGTCTCTCCTCGGCTACCTTCAGACGTTGTAAACCAAAAATACGGCGACACTTTGTCGAAGCATCCGTGTCCCGTATGTTTTAATGTTCCACTAGATAGCAACAAGGGTGAAGAAAGTTACTGCAGGCTCTCTCTAAATCTTCGGTATAATTCGAATTATAAATATATCCTTAAACTATTCGAACGATCACTTTCGTAGCACTTTTCACACAATTTCCGGCAGTCCACGAAAATACTTATCCCAAGGATGCAAGTATACACGCGTTATCCCAATGCGAATAATAAAAAAAAAATTGCTAAAGTGTGAAAAGCTTGAGGTTGAAGTTTCTAATTTGAAACTGCGGAATACTGACTATCTCGTCCCACCTTATGATACGAAGTGATGTTTCGAACGTACGAACGCCGAAGGAAATTTACTCTGAGAGACAAAGATAAAGTATCGAGCAGGTTGTCGCCTCGTAATCACGCGTCTCGAAAACCGGGTCTCTCGTAAACTTCCGTGCGAGCATGGACGTTTGCTTTATTGCCGGGGCTTCTGATATCGCGGCAGTTGGTAGCAACATCGGTAGAAAGGCAGGCAGGCAGGCGGCATTATCTTCTCCGGGTGAGGGTGAGAGAGGGCGAATGCCCTCCCCATGAGATCACCATGGCAACCCCTGTACGGCCCGCCACGGCGTCGTGTCCTGCGTGCTTCCATGTCCTGCTAGCATGGCGACTGCTAACCTCCCAAACTCCTCTGTTGACGATAACCTAGAAATCTTCCTCCTTGTCATTCACTTTCCTCCTCTTGTCTCTACTTCTGAAAATTCGGTTACTCCGATCGCGTCAAATCTCGACCCACATACCCTACCACCCGCGTGTTCGTTAGAACGATCATTTGCAAAGGTGCTCGCGATGAAACGTCGCCGTCCACGGGACGGATACGATACGCGGAAACTTATTTCGCTGTGACCCAGAAGGGTTTCGAATCTTCGTCGTGAGATTGTAGATTTATTTTTTATGTAATGGTTGCGGAGTTTGTTGGGAATACTGTAGACTTTGTATGGAGAATTGAGGTGGAGTTTGTTTAGTTGGAATTGGAGATAGTTGAGGAATGAGGAGGTAGGGAGGAAATTTGGGAAGCTGTGGATGTTTGTGATGTACTCTCCCTTTCATAAGTATCAGGATACTTATTGAATGTAAAGTAACGTTAAATAGTCGTTACAAAATTATTGTCTGGAATTTATTTTCATTTAAGGTGACCTCGTAAAAATAAGATGCTAATCAAAGTGCTAGTAAATCCTTTATGCATTTAGAAAAAGGTAGGAACACCAAACTTTTATGCAGCTGTAATTGAAGAATGAAAAATTTTAAAAATGAATTTTCTGCCAATTTCAATTACACGCACATAAAAATTAATATATTCAATGAGCAACTAAAATTTCAGGAGGAAAGAATTTTCAAAAGAATTATTTCCAGCAATAAACTAGTAAAGCACCCAAATAGTAATTGCATTGCAGTACGAAATGCATTTTCTGTAACTATCTAATATGATACAAAAGCGAATATGAAGAATAGCATTCTCTACGTTATTGCTAATTTGCAATAAATTTCCAAATATTTATTCGGTGTAACACGAACGAATGCGTATACATATACTAGAAAGCGTAACAAGTTGCTGGCGTGGAACGTGTAATAAAAACGGAACGGTCAAGCGTGAAGAAAAGAAGAAGGGTAAAGCGAAGTTCTGAAGCGAGGCAGAGATGCAGATTTTACCGAGTTTCAAACTAGGTATGCCTTTCAAAGCGGGTTGCCGTTCTCGCGGGAGGGAGTAGACAAGGTTTGGAGTACCTACTGTAAGCCTATTAAGGAAGAGTCATGAGTTTCCTCAAAGGGGCCGCGAATATTAAAATCACATTTTAGACTCTCCCCCCGCCCCGTTTCAACAACTACCTTCATGATCGTGCAACATGGTTAGTCAAGATTAAGCGAGCTTCTGACAAACTTGCAGCATTCTGTTGCTTTAAACACGATAAATTAGCTTAGTCGCGATAAAAATTTCGTTCAAGTCGATTGCCGCTTTTTCGAGCATTTAGTATTTTAATTCGTACAAATTTTTCGCTAACGTGAATTTATAATGAATTTTTGAAACTGTTGAAAATGTAACAGCTGAATTGTATTCTATCGTCGCGTTTATGTTCTTTGCAAGGTATTTTATATTGTCTCAAGTTTAATTTCACTGGTTATCAATATCACATTTATTTAGGTAATATTATTTAGGCATTGCATTACAGTATCACCTTAAAGAATTGAAAAGAAATTTTCTCTTTTACTATCCTTTGCAAAAAAAAAAAATCAAGGGATATAAAAATTAATAAAAATTTTACGTAAAGTGCACATCAGTTCGGTTGGCAAAGAAAATAGAAGAGTACGATTATATTTTTTATCATCACATTTAAGTTTGCAAGGTAATTTTACTAGCTATCAATATCACATTTATTTAGATGTTGCATTATAGTAGGACCTTAAAAAAACTTTTTCTTCTGTACTATCACAAAAGTAATATAGATTTCACATAAAGTGCTTATCAGTTTCTTATCAAACTACCTCACTCCATGAACACGTAATCAACTCACGTTGTAAAGGTTCAGTAATAGTATTTTCTGGGTCCACTGAACGCCGAATAAATATGACATTCGAAATTCTCCTCGGAAGTGTATGAAGCAGGATGTTTTGGTACGCGCAGCATTTCTGTCTTTAGTAAGAAACACACGTGTGTGCTTGAGCATGCGCGACTTACGACTGTTTTTGTCGATATTTGACAGCGGCAACTTGAGAGGGTCCTAACCGTCCCCACCGAGCCCTCAGGGCTCCGTATCTAAATGCAGACATTAATAAATCGCTGGCACATTCATACATCCGCGCACGAATCGTCGTTAGCGGTAAGCTAGTTTACGCCGATGGAGGTTCTGATGCGTTTATGGAAATGACTTGTGCTTTGCTCGGACAACCTGCGCCTAAGGCACGAACGACGTAATTTAACCATTTTCAGCCCTTTATACCGGATGGAACGTTCGGACATTGGTACATAGAAGTTGTCCAAGTTTTACAAGCAACTGGTAATACTATCTTTGGCTGATAAAATTTCAAGAAAATTGTAATGATAGAAACGTGATTGTTCGACCAATTATGTGTACACTATCGTTCAAAAGTTTGATAGGTTAAAATGTATTATAGCGAAGCTTGTTTCTTTACTTTTAATTTTAATATCAGAGATAGGGAGGAAATTATTTCATTTAGAAAAAACAGATTAGAAATTTTCTCACGTGTATCGTGACATCAGTATGATAGATACCTCGCATATGTTCTCGAGTTGATTGGTCGTGTTAAACCAATTTCGTGACTAATTTGCTTGGACTATATTAAATCGCTTAATTGTTTGCTAGGAGTAACACTAAAAATTACTGTATACCAACGAAAACCGACCATATCAGAAATTATGAGACAGCGAATCAATACAGCAACCGCTACAGTCAGTCCAAAAATGATAAGAAATGTATCAGCTTCGGTAAATATTCTACCTTGTGTACTTCTATTATATTTTGGTTTAACTTGCAAAGAATTTCTAATATTATTATGATCTGCTGTACTACTGCTAGAAAATACTTGATTTTTAATGAAGAAGAAAAAGGAAGTATATGATAGCGTGAAAGAGTGCAAAATGCGTGTAAGAGACAACAGATATATGACGAACAAGTATTCAACTATCGTATATTATCGTAAAACATTGAGAAAAATTTCTAAATTAAATTTAAACAAGTTTCGCAATAACGTGTAAAGAAAACCTAATAAATATAATTAAGCCTGGAAATTGCAGTACTCATTAGACAACTCCACAAGTAATATCGCCTCCCATCTTGGTTCGATATTCTTTTTCACCGCGATAACATCCGACTGCACGCATCGAAAACAACAATAGAAAGAATTAAACAATTTAACTGGATTACCATCTATTTCGTTCACTGTGAAACATTTTCAATGGCAAAAATTTCAGGAACACAGACCACTTAAGGTTAACATTAGATCAGTTTCTTAAGATAGGAATTTTTTTTGGAAAGAAGATTAATGGCAAATTATCCTCGTAAACAACGGTCGATATATCATCGATTAACAGCAAGTGTGAATACTATTTTTGTACTGAAACTGGGCTTCTGAAGCGACGCTAACGCGTACGCAATAATCTATCAACTAATTTATCACTTCAATTAATCCTCCTCAATTGGCATGTATTCAAATACTGTACTAGAACATAGCTTAATAATCGATAATGTATTAATCTAACTATAATATCTCCACTTTTTGACATTCTTCCAAATTTACTATCAAATCACATGCTTGGTCCTTAGTTTTTCACAACTAAAACAAATTTATTAAATTTCATTTTAGCTTCTGAGTGGCTCATATATCAATCTATCAATCAACGATTTCTTCTTTTCCATTTCAATAAATTTGAATTAGTCCGAAAAATGAAATGGACAATTCCTGTCTATTTACTATGCCTCCCTGCATAATACGATCTGAAGATAATACAACGCCAAATCACGATGTTTACACGTTAAAACTTTGCACTAATTTAAACAGCGAATTTCGTAACAGTCTCTCGTCACTTATGCGATTAATATTAACATTCGTATTAACCGGCGGTAACTACGCGATAGATGGTAAATCGGTAGTTGATGTGTCATAGGTGCAAAGCAAATCTAGTTATAGTAGCCAGCCTCTCAAGCCGTCTTGTAGCTAATATGATAGACTGCCATTAGGGATATCTAGCTGTCGTGACGAGGGGACTGTGAAATGCACAAGGAGCAAGAGAGAAGGGAGCGGGTACTGCACAACACAGAGCCACGACAGGGTATGTTAGTTCGGGATATGCTAGTTAGTAAGACGTATTACTTACGTATGAATTATGCAATGCCTTGGTAGTGTCTGCCGAATAGTCTTAGCTCTTCCCGTCTTAGGATATAGGCGAACCTCCTCCACTGACAGAAATTCGGCTAAGTTACCCTCTTTGCACTCTGTCGAATGCTTCATTTCCTTTTGTAAACACAGAAATGGTCGTTTCCTTATTAAATATATCGACACGTCGATTGATAGGATTTCGCAATCAAGTTTCATCGTTGACGAGGAACATCCTTTCTCGTAGATGTCTTCTTGCCTAAGTTTCGCGTGCAATTCACTTTAACCCTTGTGTCAATAAGCGCAATTGTCGTCACTTTATCGTTAAATTTTAGTATAATAGATTTCTGATAACAAAAATTCGAAGCTTGAAGCAAACACGGATAAGAAATGTGATGAATAGCAACGATCTGGCTGGATATTGTAATCTTTCACCGGGAAAATCAAATATTTGAAGTGAGAATGTGCAAAATTAAAAGTATAGGTAAAATCGATCGTAGAAATAACAGAATAATTCGAATTGTTAAGTTTAAAGGGACCGTGAAGAGATTTATGAGTTTTTGCCTGGTCGCACGTAAATTTATTCTACTTCCACTCTCGGTCCAGCTCCTATTTACGCCGACCATCTGGTTAGAGAAAATTAAACAGCGATATTCTAAGGACTGGTTTGTGCCACCGCTCACACGTTACGTTATTTTCTCAACTTGCCGGGAATGTTGATTTTTGTGTAGATTAAGTTAATGTTCAGTTCACAGTAGCCTGTACTGGAACGCTGTATTTGGTAAAATGGAATACGTTTACTACTTAATTAGTATTTTATACATAACGGTTAATCAAACATGAAGTAAGAATTTCTGCTGTATTAACAACAATAGTGTAATGTTGTTAAAAGGATCATAGTTAATTTACAAATAATTACGTGTATTTGTAAGTAGCAAGTTGATGTACGCTGGAGATCATATTTGATGTACATACATATTACGTTTAAACATGTCCAGGATAGTTGTGTAAAATGGAGGAATTGAATCAATATTATAGCCAGATAACTCGTTACTATAGTACTGTAAATGAGAAAAAAGAGTTATACAAAAATAATTCAAACTTCAACTACTTACTCTGAAACAATTTTTAAATTCTATCAACAAAAATACATTTCCTTTAATTAAAAATTCTCTAAGCGTTTATTACAAGCAATACGAAGGAAAAGAAGAAGAACATGTTTCGGCAAAAACTATTCGAGCAATTGTAAACACATTGAACAATTCGAAATAATAAATAAAACAATTTTTATTAAATTCCAATATTGAAATCGCATAGTCATAGGAACCGTGTCGCTGGCATTTAGAAAGCGGCGTGGAAAGAAGTATCCCATAGTCTAAACGGACGTTCTATCGAATGGAAAATGATTTCCTGAATTAGCCGATAGCTTACACGCGATCCTTCTTAGCCGTTTCCTATCTATAATACTTCCTGTGGAGAAGATCCGAAGGAACGAGTCAGTGGATGCTGGATGACGGCAGAACAAAGAGGGTGGGTAACTTCAAGAAGACCGGTGCAGGGGGCGTAATGGAGGCTAGTTAAACATTAAGCATCCCCTGATACCTTGCTAACCCCTTACTAACCCCAGTTAAGGTGTATGCAAGGTATACAGCTCTAGGTGGTTTCCTATGCCTTACGGACCTCCGTATACATTCTTACTAATTGACGTCCTGCGCGTCTGCATTATGCACTTGCGATTACTCCCGGGCGTTTTCTTGCTAAAATAATATATTCGATCGAAAGGTATACCACAGTATCTTCTCGGTACGAAACTCCTCTACGTCATCTATATCGTCCTGCGTACACTTCTATACTTAAGCAAACAGAGATACTTTCTTCCTTCGTGACTTCCATCGTAATTCCACTTGTATCGTCGTAAAAATTACACTTTCGAGTATTAAACGCGAAAATGCTTGGTTAAATGAAATAATCCGATGAGGTGATATTTCCAGCCATAATGAAATCGGAAATTCTCTTAGACCTTGATAACAATGAACGTAATGAAAACATCCCTAAGGAGTACCTACTCCTGAGATACATTGTTAATACGACTGCTGAGTAAGGGTTTGTCGTTTGGATAGGTGATTAGTACACCATCGGACACGCCTCCGATTCTACTGAACAGACAGAATTTCTTACCAATACTCCTCTGAGACTTGTGAACTTCCCGCAACAGAATTTCTCATTAACCCCCTAAAGAAATTCATGTTCGCCGGTACGTTCTCTCCTTTGTTACACGGAGAACGCCCACTGGAAATTTTTCGAAGTAAGAGTAATGTTAAGAAGTGGAAGTAGCTTCCGAAATATATTCGACAATAAATAGCGATAAAAAGCGAATGTTGTTAATAACTAATACAGAAATGAACGTGTTTTCTATAGATTAATATAGAAGTCTTTTCGTAGTATCAATTAATTCGACGAAAATTACTGAAGATTTGTGAAACAATGGTTAACTTTTCTCTCCGTTTATCGTACAGTGCAAAGAATGAGTATTTACAGAGGAATCGAATTATGCGTGAAATTTTGGCAATTTGTATAGAACGTGCGCCACATTGTTCGCCCTTCTACAGTGACAAAAAAGGGGGATGTACTTTGGGAGCCGAAAACATGATTAAAGATTCTCTGACGTAGGAGGAAATGGATTTCTGATACGCGTAATGCTACCCTATTTGGAACTATTACGCGTAAGTCCCCAAGTAAGCCCCCTATATCCATCCACCCTTGGTCGAAATATATTTACTGGATCAGAAGGTATCTACTTCTGACTTGGCACCTCTGTACAATCTGTTGATAACGTATAAATAATTCGAAAAATTTATACGTATTATACACGCTACAAAAAATTCACGATACCAACGATAAAAGTGTGCCAGTCTCGCCTAACTTTGCAGTATAATTAAGGCGAAGAGCGTTAACAAAACAATATTGTAAAACCATAAAAATGATATGTAATTTATAAAAATTACAATCTTACCCACTTGCACGAATTGAAATCTTATGAATTATAACAAATAAAAAAAAAAAAAACGAAAACCCGTGCAGTTGAACAGTTTCAAAGTGTACATAGCGAAACACGTTCCACAATCGAGTCACAGTACAACTAAAAATATTTCGATACAAATTACTTTCTAGGATAGGAGAAGCATCGGTTTCGATGTAATGAGAAAAATCGCTAATTGGTACATAGGAAATATTAACAAACCACTGCACAAGTGCCGATGATTTACTGCAAGGTTTGATTGAATTCATTCGCTTCTATTTACCTGACCCCTCTCTCTCTCCTTTTCTCCGTACTCCCCTCTCCCTCTCTCTCTCATCTTTCCTCCTCTCACCGCAAACCTCCAATATTTAGCTGTTTTTTTTTCTTCTTTTTTTTTCATTGGCGTCGTTTACTTTTTCTGGCTCGTTCGTTCATCCATCCGAACGTTGCGAAGTTGTATGTATACTGTAAAACTGGAAATAGCGAACGGTGCACGTTTCCCACTACACGCCGTTGCCACTCGGTCTCCCCTTCTACCGCCGCATACAACCCTCCACTTTCCGCTACCCGTTGCTTCGTTTTATTTTCATTTTAGCCGAAGCAACGGAAAGGTATGCTACAATCGGAAGGTAGGTTGGGAATGATTTCTCAATCGGTCGGCCTTTGTATATTTTATCCCATGTCAATTCGTTAGCAGCCAAACAACGGCCGATACGGCAAGAATCAACCGATCTGCCGATAAAACACTTTAATTGTAGCACACGTTTATACGATAATGATCGCTGTACTTCTAAACGTATCGAGAGTTGGGAATTTTCGATAGAAGTTAGGAATTTCTGATAACAATCGGTTCGTTTGTTGTGACAAATTCTTACTATTTTTTAGAGCACTTTGCACTTTCGAAAATATCCTTTGGGCGACGTTTCACCGCGAGGACGTCAGTTTTAAAAAGTAAATGGAAATATTTATATGTATTTAATAGGAAAGGATTGGGTAGAAGTTTTGACTTTTTGAAATATAACCTGATGTTCTGAATAAAAATTTATCGTGATGTATATGTATATCGATCTTCATTGCTGATACACGTAAATGATCTTTTACTCGATACTATGTTTCGACACGGTAAAATACACTTGCCAGGTGTGTTAAGCGACGATCCAGGATAGATTTTATCGTGAAAACTGGTGCAAGCTCGCGGAAAGCATCGTCGAAGGAGAAAAATCTAATAGATGATCGAAATTGAATTTAAGCCCCCCGTAAGAAACTAGCCTTTCCACCCTTCTTGCTCGGGTTGGCGTTACAACATCGTCGACACTGTCGCCCCATCGAGCGCGGAATGAAATCCAGTTCGCATTTGAATCAGTCGGTAACGCAATCCATTAGCTCCTAACAGCCAATACTCAGAGGACAACGTGGAAGAAAACGACTTGAAAAAGGAAAAGCAGAAGGGATAGATAGACGTCGATACGAGTTCCAGGGTATCCCGTATGATTAGTGATGTCTATGAGTAGATTTAATAAAACAGGGACACCTTGCAAAGAATTTTCAAAAAATAGCATTACTTCTTTCGCCCTGTCTCTGTCAATTTCATCGTAAGTTTTGTACATTTCTATTTGAAAAATTGCAAAAAATTTGTATTCAAGTGGGTGACAGATCTGCGAATTTTAATTAGTCGATTCACAATTTTTCCCGGGGTGTCGTAGTTACGCGAAAATCATTTCAGGAATGCTTCAACTTAATTATAAAATAAAGTCTAAGTAACAGAATTGTCGCGTTGAAAATTGTTATAATTGTTAAAATTGTTAATTGTTAAAATTGTATCGCGTTAGCATTGATTAATTTACTGTACTTTTAACAAAAGTAGATCAACTGCAATTAAATGTAATACATAAGTATTGGAATTGAATGTTTGTGCAGCTTTTTTTAAACAAGCATAAAATAATTTCAACAAATAATCAACCCAACTAATCGATCACACCATTGTAATAATAAAGGTAAATAAATATCCTCGGTTTGCTAAAAGGGTGACACAACTCACGGAAGCAAATTTTTCAGGAAATCCTTTAGCAATGAAACAATTTGTTTTCTTTGACAATTTAGCTAATAGTCTTTGAATGTTGATCTCTAATATAGTCAAATATGGTTTATGTGTATTGCTTACTATTAAAAAAAGGGTTAGAACAGCCCTCTTCTGAATTGTAACATTGTTCCTCTTAAATAGTTTAATTGTAATTTCCGTGACGCTCTTTCACACAAAAATAGCTCACTGTCACCAGATATCTCGAAATTAACGATTCCTTATCGTTGTCGTCTACTGTCATAAATTACTCCAATCCCCTACTACAGATTACCATATAAATTTAAAATATACAAAGTAAGTCTGAGGAATAAACTTGCACGAAGCTAAAGCAAGATGGAACACTTGTGATTGGAACGATTCGATTGGTCGTTCTCTTTGGCGTCAGCCACGTTACAGGACGTTTTCGCACCGTTTTCACGGTGATATACGTTAGGTGTACGGGTATAGTCAATAGCGTTCGCATCTGCAGACGGCTAGAAACCATCGTCGTTCTCCACGCCTCAGGCACGACAGAGACATCGTGTTTAGAGCGAGATCTACAGTAACGATAAGCTTAAAGTACAATGCTTTGAATACCCATTCAGCATCTCGATAAAACCAGCCGTTAACACGGGAACCTAGGTGTACCTATATAGCCCATGGATACGGATAGATACGAGAAGCATGAAGCAGGAGATCGATACCTTTCTTTCCCTTTCTCGTTCTGCGTGTCCTCCCTTCCCTTCTTCCTTCACCTTCTCTCTTTACATCCTGCCAGCATTCCCTTCCGTACTACCCCACGCGAACAACGGGGAATTCCGATCGGTTTTCATTTTTACTTTTCATTTTTCCAGCTACATGAATTTCGTGCCAAACGTTCGACTCGGCTGAAAACTTGCGCAGGATCGTCGAACCGAAGGATAAAAGTGTCGTTTAGATAATCCCCCGCGTGTATAAGTCGCGATAATACCTTCATTCCCCCCTCTTATTCGTGCGTATACTATCAGGAGCAGATATTAATTAATTAAAAAATACATATTTAAAAATCGTTAACAATCGTAAAACGAGGGGAAAGAATAGGTTGCTTAAAGGGTACGAAGTATAATAAGGCGCAGGGTAACTAAATTTGATTTAATAAAAGATAAGATCGACGCAGTTACGGTTTTACCTAGAATACGCGTTTCAACGCGGTTTGATTACTTCATTAACTTCTCTAGTGGGCATTATTTATATTGTTACTACCGCTGCTCTATTTCCTCGAGGGTATTTTATGCGAAAATAAAAAGCACGGTGACACGGAACGACGATGAGCCGTAGCGTGAGATAAATCAGCTGGAACGATAAGGAGGATGGATCGCTCGTATATAACGCGCAACTTCCTAAACGATTTTATTCCTAGCAACGTCCATAAAATTAAACGAACCGGCGTTTACTGTTCGCTATGCACACTTTCGCCCCCGTGTTTACTTCTCGACGTGAAGAACAGGATGGAGGAAGGTGGAGAGGCGGGGATGAAAGAAACAGGCGGGGGCGAGGAGTATCAATAGAAATCGCGGCAACAAAAAGAAAATCAGACAAGCTCCTCCTATAGTTTCGCTTGGACGATTCGCGGCAGAAACGAGAAAGAAAAAAGCGGGCGTCGCTGCTAGAAGGTATGTGTTTGATTTTTCGATGGAGTCCCGGGATCGTATAGACGCACTCCGTAGGGGGATGACAATGGTGTCCCATGGGAGGACAGGCCTACCAGCCACCCAGAAAACTATCCTTTCGTCCCTCGAACCTCTTCATCGTCTCGGTCTTCCTGATTGTTTCCTACGAGTGTTTTCCACTCTCTCGATCTATTTCAGTCTACCTATGTACAGGGATATATTCGTATTTGGCTGTTTCCGTGACGCTCCTACGACCACCCTTCCTTCTTCTTTCACTTCTGTCACCGTGAGCACACTGGGATGCCTCGAATCTACAAAAATTTCCTTCAAATTCAATATTCCCCTCCCCCTTCCTCGCGTCGATATGCTACATAATTCATGAAAATTGTGCCGTCAGCTTTTTTCTCGCTAAAACTCGTCTCCTCTTGTTCCACTCTATTTTTTCCATCTCCATTTCTAACTCACTTTCGTCTCGTTTTCGTGTGTGCATACGTTGATATTTTCACACGATTCTCATACCTGGGAGAATTTTCTCGTTCTTCGTGTCTCTTACTCTCGGCAAGCTTGAGTGTAGGAAATCTGTTGTAATAGTATTGTCGTAAATTATACTATGTAACGATAAGTTACGACTGATATGAATGTGGTGATCATTTTTTTGAAATTGTAATTGCATGGATAATGTAGTCTACGATGTCGTAAATCTTCGGGTTAAACTTATAATCTGAAACTGACATCGCGTTCACCTTATGATTTTTCGAATGTAGGAATGTAAAAATGAGATTTCCTCTGAGAGACGAAGATAAAGTATCGAGTAGAATAATTATACAGTTGGCATTTAATGTCATTTTGTTGTGCGGAATATGAAACACTTGTTTAAACAAATGTTTTATATAAAGTTAACGAATATCAAGTTATATTTGTAAATTTGAACAAAAATTAATAAATCATGTGTTGTCGTAGTAATGCATATGTCTATTTCTCGTTCTGTAGAATATAGAAAGAGATAAAGGTCTACGAACTTAAATTTCTCATTCGTGCATTTGTAATGAAAGCACATTTTTGCTTAATATTTTCAAGTTACAATTATTCATAATTATGCCACCCTAAATTAAGGTAATTCAATTTAATCGTGCAATTAATACCGTATTTTTTATCATTACACTATATTAATTAATCTTGAAAATGAATAACTGTAAATAATATCATAATAATAATTAATTTTCAATATTTCTCGAGATCATACTTTTTATAAATATTTCTTAACATTTTACTATTCCTTCGATTGTATTTTCCAGACATAATTAACACGTTGAAAGGATCTCGTCACTTTTATTGAACAAATTTGATGAAAAAGGAACATTTAAAATTATTTTTACCTATTCTTACTCTTGAAGCGATTCATACACATATTTCTAAATAGTTACGTTCTATAGGTATGAATTACAAATATGAGCGTTTGCTTTCATGCATCGCAATGAAATATATTTCTGGAAGAATTCACCTTGTAACATCTTGGCAGCCTAGCGAAGTAGCCAGGTAAATACTTACTTTACGTGTATAATGTACAATGCTGTACGATCCTAAAGGTCGAGGAACACGTGGCCGAAGGGTTAATCTAGAGAAATGGTGAATAATAGAAGCGAGTAGAACGAGGCTTGCGATTGGCTTATGCAATATTCAAACTTACTTTCCATCCAAGTTCGCGTTCTAATTAAGTTCTCGGCGTTTGAAGAGCGTTAAGCACCTTGTCAACCGCTTAACTCCGGTCCCCTCTGCTTTCAGATTCTTCCTCAAGTTCTTCCTCAAGTGCAACCAGAACTGCCTTAAGAATGCCGGCAACCCACGCGATATGAGACGTTTCCAGGTGAGTTAACGCTTGAATCTTTATTAACTGAAACACTAACCAACGTACACTTCTTGCATTGCTGAAAAAAACAACACAACAGGAATTAATTATTACACAACGTGTTGATTACAACGTTATAGCAGGTGAAATAAACAAAATAGCACAGTAATTCAAAATAATTTATAGCTGAAGTGAAAATTCACAATGTTTACACATTACCGAGAAAATGATTTTTGTGAAAAACCTTTGATTCCAAATCTAAATTTTTTAAATTTAAGTTTTAACTAATTTGATTAAATTACGTTTACAGTAATAATAAACATTGATTTAAAGAGGACACAAATCTTTCACAACAAACGTAAAATATTCAATGTTTTACTGTTCAAATGGTTATTTTTCTGAATTATTGTACCCATATTTCTGTATTGTCAGAAATTGTAACACATAAGAGGTTCTAATCAACATTCTGAAACACTCGTAACACGTGACTCTGAATTAATAAACGCCATAACAAAATTGTATCCGTATCTCCAAATGTGGTGTTACGTTTCTAAGCCAAAGTAAACTATTACACACTCACACACACATACGTACAGTGACATATTTTGAAAATACCCTAAAATGTTATCGAAATGGAAAAGTATTATAGTTTACAAAGTTTAGTCGTGATTGGAGTCAGGAAGTGACGATTCGTGAAATTATAGGCTAAAGTGGACAAAGACTGGAGCATCAAAAGTCCTCTATAGAGCTTATTACTATATAGCAGGTCTGCGGATGCGTAGCTTCCACTTGCGAAGCATTCTTTTTTAATTTCCAAAAGGGAAAGAAAAAGTTGGCGAAGGAGAGAGAGAGAGAGAGCAATTTCTCGATGGTCGGCTATCGTCGAAAGTTGAGATCTCCATCCAGGAGACGTAATCCAAGGGGTTGGCAATTAGCTCAGCGCGGCATCAACCGACCCATCCCCGTATCCGTTCACCCTTCTACCCGACCTCTGTATAACGACATCTCCTACTCACCGACAGCCATATCTCGCCACTCCGCCCGTGTCCATTTTCACAGACAAAAGGCGGAATTAAAAAATAAATTACCAAAAACTTTGTGCTCCGTCTTTTCGTTTGTATTCCTTTGGATCTGTCCGCCTTATCAAGGAGATTCTTACGTTCCTTTCTTCTTCTTAAGGCCGCAATGTAATCGGGGATATAAGACGAGAAGCGTAAAGAGGACAGAACTGTTCGCTAATTTCTTTTTGATTCAGAAACGGTGTTCGGTGCTTTCGTCTGTTTTACAGGAAAAATTAGGAAGAGAATTATTATTTTTGTTTAGATATGAAAATTTCATGCTTTTAAACGTGTTTCGTAGGAACTTCAATTAATTAGTGATTACTTGTCAGTTATCTATTTTTAATAAAATTATCATCTTTGTTGTTAAAGAAAACTAATTTTTAGGTATAAATTGTATTATTTCGTGAGATAAATAATGTTAGAAATATCAAAAATTGAATATTTAGATGGCAAAAAATTAAATTATTAAATTTAACTTTCGCACTTAACTTTACGCTTCCAAACAATTTTTAAGTTATGAAAGAAGTTCAACAGATTCTTCACCACATCTTCATTCGTAATATTATACATTTGTAATATCTTAATACTTATAGCCTTAAGCGTTAACTTTTGACTGTAGCTTTCGTTTCGGTTTATGGAAAAAATACAGAATTCAAATGTACTTGGAGAATAATATACTCAGAAATCTAACAAAATTAGCAGTAGATTTCATTTACTATTGAAAATAAATAACTTTCACAAGTTACAAGCCCTGATAAAGTGAAATTAATCTTTCGATCTTTCTTTCCTTTCTTCTTGTAAAACGTTCTATAAATGAGTAGGAAGTAGTAAATTTAATTATTTACGTCTAGTCTACCGTGTAATTTTCATATTTCGTCACATGTTCCCCACACTTCTCGGAAAATTCATTCCCATATGCATCAAAATACCCAGTTAAAGACAAACCAAAGTTAAAGCACTTATCGCACCTCTGAATTTGTTTAGGAATTGCTTATTGCTCGAAGTTGCGAATTAAAATTTTAGAGGTGCACCTCCCCCTTCTTCGAAAATTTCTCTCAGGAAGAACCGTCAGGTTTTCCTCGCCCTTGTGCCGGGGCAAGTTTGCACGGCGTTACGCGCTAGGTAATACGGCCAACCAGCCAGGAAAGTTGAGAAGTTGCGAAAGGACAAAACTTCGGACATTTACCAACCACCCAGTCGATTTTATAAACGTTCTTTCTACTTTCTTCCGAAAATCATCATCCTATTGTTTGCGTCCGGTACCTTCAGGTTAACCACGTGGCTTGTTTCAATTTGCCTACAGTTTCATTTGTAAAAATATTTTTCTTCACGTCGTAAAAAAAAAAAATTGCTTTCTTTCGTTCAAATTTATATGTTTGTTACATAGTGTTTGATAAAATTTTATTCGGCTACTTTTTCAAGATAAATTTTCTGTTATACGTTTTTTTATGATAATGTTGAGTAATGACATATTATCGGTATATAATTTCTAAGTAAAGGCAAATACTTAATGTTGTAATGCTTTACGTTAGTTACACAAGGCCACCCTAATCCAAGGCTCAGCTTTAATGAGATTATATTCATACATTTGTACGATAATATCTATCATACGTGTAAATAGGGAGTCACGAGAGTCACGGAATGCATGGCGAATACGTATAGTGTAATGCAGCAAATCAGGCTGCATTGCTTGTTCACGAGAGATATGATTAACATATATACAATAGCTACATAACGCGTAAATAAAATTACGCAACGTCACTGTATATACGACATAGTTTCTGCGTACACGCCCTTTCGTGTTCTATTTAATTACTTGATCAAAGTTCTGTTATAGCGGAATGCTGAAATTACTCCTTTCTTCACGATTTATCTTTATTCGTATTTATTGTCTCGAATTTCAAAACTAATTTTCAAATATTTCCCGTGAGTGTAACATTATCCCATTGTTTATTTAAATAGTTTTGTAACATTAGAAGCAATTTTCTGCAATTTTACTGAAATTTCAACTGATACCTCACGTCGATGAATTTCACTAAATTAATTTTCAATTTATTTTGCTTACGAAAAATGATTAATCAAAGTTTCTTCTTATTGGAAGAGACAATTTTGTCACCTGTATTTCAGAATAAAATATTTCCTGTCAATGTAACATTACCCTATTGTTTATTTAAATAGTTCTGTACTATTAGAAGCAATCTTACCGAAATTTCAACAGATATCTCACGTCGATGAATTTCAATGTTCTGTAACAGGTGGTCATTTCCACGCAAGTAGGAGTAGAGGGGCCACTACTAGCTGTCTCGGACAACATGTTCGTTCACAACAACAGCAAACACGGGCGTAGAACGAAACGATTGGACCCCAGTGATCCTGGCGAATATAATAGTAAGTATTACAACCTATAATCATATAAAGTGAGTGTCGCGTGAAATCAACGTGAACAAGTAGAAATTTTCGTTTATTTAAATCAATTAACCTGAGCAAGATAATACCTATTACGATGGTGATTATAGTAGGCGATACATAATTAAATTGGTTTAACTCTTGTAATCGAGTTTAAACTTACAACGATTTGTCTTTACTGTAATAACGTCTTAAATATTTATAATCAATCTGCCTAGACACTTCGTTCTCGCTCAAGTGTACCGTGATTTATGATAATATACGAGACTTGTCTTAAAGTTGATGTGTTTAACGTAAATACAATTTAAGAAATTGTAACAAGAAAGAATTTAGGAAATTGTAAAAGTCTATGGAAAACTGTAATACGAACTTACGAAAGGTTACAGGAAACTTGAATATTTTAGAATAATATTAATTAAGAATTTAAGGGGATGTTTAATGAAACAATAAATTTTTAATAAATTCTCCATATTAAAATACAAAACCAGATCGAATTTAGCGACAATAATACAATTAAGCATTTGTTCTTCAATAGTTCCTCAAAAGTTTTTCGTAAGAGTAATTTCCTTAACAAACAATTGAGATATATTAATTGATCAAAGAAATGCATTACTATTAAAATTCACATTTTATACTCCTACCCTACGTAATACTTTTTATAGTCCACCCTATGTGATAATCTTCGTAACAATTAATTCTCCTAATTTCTATTTTTCCCTTAATCGTCATTAACATCATTGCTTCACTGTAAAACACACGATATCAGTAACGTACTGCAACGAATAATTAAAAAAACAGGAACATCTTACAATACTTCAGAAAATATTCCAAATTACCTGCGTTCTGCACGAAAATACTAATTCAGGTTCCACGCAATAGAGCGTGCAATTAATTGGATATAGTTAACTTTGAAATACTTCCCCGACCGATTTATAGTCGTCACTTACAATTGGAAAATTCTACCATTCGTGCAGTGTTTCCCCTCCTCGCGGAATCTTCGAATGAAAGGAAAGTGTAGGGGGAACGGTGTGGGTTGGTTTCTCCGAGAACGGTATAACAACTCGAGAACCGTAGTAGAGGGTGGAATCGTAAGAGGGAAGCGTGGGGAGGGCGTGCTTGGAGGATAGGATATAAGGAGTCATAGGGCAATTCAGCAAAGTTTGGCGTCGGCCGCGCATACAAACGGCTGATATCGTGCGGCCACCCCTCAAGAACACGCTCTCCTCTTCTTCTAGCCTTCTTCCTTGCTGCGCCAAGACAAGATGTAAATCAATGGGAGATGCGGGAAAACGGGGGATCCACCGCATTCACCGGTCCTTCTCCCTTCCTCTTATTTTCTCGTATTCTCCTCTTCCTCTTCGTCCTATCCGCAGCTTTTTCCAGCTTTCTTTCCACGCCCGCGAAATTCCTTCCTTTTCTCTTCTTCTCCTTCCCTCCTCCTTTCCGCCTGATCGGTTGCCATCAAACGGAAAAGGCACAAAGTAAAACACAAGGGTGAAGGAAAAGGGAAAAGTGAAACGGACACAGAATTCGCCTCCCTTTCCTTCCTTTTTTTTTTTTTCTTCTTCTTTTCTCTCCTCCGCTTTTTACCACCGCTCATTCTCTTCTAGCAGTGGTTTTTGTGGGGTGTTGGTTTGTGAATGCTAAATTTAAGGCTATCTCGAACCGTTCTCCCGACTTCTGCAACTGCTGCGACGCCCGTGTGCACACTTTCTAAATCCCTCGGCGAACAACTCGCAAAACGCTGAAACAAGCATACCAATGAGACAAAGTAGAGGAACGGACCGA
>NW_017100328.1:550714-555016 GCF_001263275.1 Habropoda laboriosa | reverse complement strand
TGAAGGAAGAGAGGGAGAGAACGTCTTGCAGTCTATTGCTGGCGTTACGAACGAATTTGCTCCACCGTTTTGAAAATCAGACGTTCGACGTTGATATAAATCTAGGAAATTAAGACAGTGCTTTTGCTGTATCTTCTTAGTTGATAGCAGTATTCAGTTTATAATATTTCTTAGGATATCTGTACAATAAAATATTTCTACATTTTTAGTTACATTTCATATTTACCTGCCAATCTTTCAAATTTTCGAATTTTTCACGTAGTTTCACGTAAGTAACATATACTGCCTCTAGCACAGAATTAGAAATAATTATAAACAATTACAACATTTTTCTGTATCAATATTATTTTTATTTATACGATAAGTCGTTTAGTTGAAATATATTTCAATATTTATTAATATTCTTTCATTCAAAATTCAACCAAGGGAAGTTTGTCTTATTAAGACAAAATTAAAACACTAATTCCTTATGCAAAGAATTTTTAGAAGTTCCTGCATCTCAGAAGTTCAGTCACCTCCGTTCAAATGCAATAAAGCTGAAAATAACTATAGGGAGAAAAAAAACTGAATTAGACGACACTGATAAATTTCACTTAATGTTGAGTTCGGTACAAAACTTTGAATTTGACGAGCAAAATTCGAATTTCATCGACTTGAATGAGCTTTTACGAGCGTACGTATATCCCAACAACAATTGATAAATCGTCGAAATTGCTGAAGCGGACATAACGACGGGACTCACGGTGAAAGTAAAAGCAATTTCTTTTTCGAGAACTTCCGGAGTCTTTATCGGGATGAACGAAGTTATCGCGTGATCTCACAGTGATCAGAGGGAATCGGGTTGAACATGTTGGAGTACAACGGTTCTTCGACTTCGACGACGGTTTCGTGGTAAAAGAGGAGGCCGAGGGGGTGGCGGGTAAGCACCCCTTACCACTTGCTAGTGGCACGGGGGATTTTATTTATTCCGGGTTGGTACGCTTGTTCCAGCCTCCTCCACTGAATCTCTCTTTTCAACCCTCCTGCGCTTTCTCCTTCCATTTTACCTCTTCCTACTTTTCCGCCCCATACCACTTCGTCCGACAATTCTCTACCAGGGTGGTTGCCAACGTGGCCGACTCTGTTTAACGACTTTCTTGTACATTGAACGCAATAAATACCAGTGTCCCATTCAAGAATCCCCATTTACACTGGAATTGCAACTCTTTAGCGCTCCACTGTCTTCGTACACTAAAATTTCCTCTGGTTTTATGCAAAACAGAATATAGAAACAGTAAACTGTGTAACACTGAAATACAAATTAATCCATTCACGCGGTTATCTTGATTTATTTCTACGTCTTCGTCAAGCCTGACTGATCTCAAGAAATAAGAATTGTCGTACCAAGAGGTTATCCCGAAAAACTGTTTGAAAATTGTTCAATTTTTTCCTGCTATCATTAGGACAGTTTAACGCGATTGAGCACAAAGGAGAGAGTGTTTTATTTTTTTAAATACAGCGGGCATGAACACCGCGAAGATTTTTTAAAGCCTCGAAGGTTTAGTAGCGGTAACACGCGCAAGCACCTGAGGTGGAAACTGTTTGAGCATCACTGGGAGCAATATACCATGATGTCAGCTACTCTGCCGTGGCTCTGCTCTGCTAGGGTCGGTACGGGGGGGTGGCTTGGCTTCGCTGGGGTACAAAATGATATCATTGGGTTATAAATTCCAAGCAGAGACACCAGCGGCCCGATCGCCTCCCTCCCTCCTTTCTTGTTACAACCCTTCTCCGGCCACTCCGGCCCTCAGTCTCTTCCTCTTGTCCGCCTTCTCCCCTTCCTCTTTCTCTTTCTTCTTCTACACATCGCTGTCGTTCTCCTTCATAGATTCCCTGTCGTTTTCCCTCTCTTACTTTCTACCATTCCCATGGTTTAAGCTCGCTTGCCATGCTACTGCGGGAAATATATCTACCACACGGCCTAGACCGAATAAACAGAATATTCAGATAATTTTCCGTATCCCATCCCCCCAACTAACTGCCTCTCGTCTCACCTTTCGCGATCACGGGAACTCGTGTAATTTCTCGACCTTACCCCGTCGCGACTTTTTCCCTCTGCCCACCGTTCGTTATTGTTTTCGTGATTTCAGGTATTAAACTGGAAGATAGATATAAGGAGCGTCCATTTCTTTTTTTTTTTTTCAAAGCTAAATTTACCGTTAACAGTGAAATTTATTTTATCGCACGTGTATGGTCCAATAGATTTTTAATAGTTCAATCATTTTTTCACTTTTTCGACTGTAGAATTAGTTATTGATAGATTTGCATATTGTAACAGGTTGTATTGTGCGTCCATTTCTTTTTTTTTTTTTTCAAAGCTAAATTTACCGTTAACAGTGAAATTTATTTTATCGCACGTATATGGTTCAGTAGATTTTTAATAGTTCAGCCATTTTTTCACTTTTTCGACTGTAGAATTAGTTATTGATAGATTTGCATATTGTAACAGGTTGTATTGCTAAACTGAGTAATTTTTATGAGTATTAGGATAGTTAGTGAATGTGAAGCAAACCTAAACAGTGATTAAAAAATTATTCAGTCTGGAATCTCGTAGTATAACGAGTCCATATATTTTTATTGGTATAAGATACTAATTTTGGTGGAGAAATTTAATTTAAATCGTATACTTACTGTACAAACACAACGAGTGTCCTAATACTTATGAAGGTGCAGCATTTATTTTAAGAAAAATTGAAGCACTTGTAGCTCGAATGTTAATGTAGTTCAACAGTGCAAGACGTGCAAATGTAAATAATTAACATTAATATAATAGTAAGAAACTGCCACTGTGCAAAATTTTCACTAATTTCCCAGAAACTTGAAATTTAAATCTTGTAGTGTCGACCATACATTAACATTACGATCTATCTACGCATTAATTTATATCTCGGTATATCACTTGAATAACGATACACAATTTATTATATAAAATGACAAATAAATTAATCTGTCGCTCATATATTGAATAATTAGTAATATTCAGTGTTCGCTAAATTAGGTCTCTATACACCAGTACCTCTTCAAACCCCGTGCATAAAAGCGATATCACCGAATGAAGGGTGGACATCCGGTGGATCAACGGTAATAATCATCGGCGAAAACTTCTTCGACGGACTTCAAGTTGTTTTTGGAACGATGTTGGTTTGGAGCGAGGTATATAATTTCACATTTTAACAAAACTAATTAAAATAAAAAAAAAAGAAACTACGCATGTACCTATATTACGCAAAATAGATAAAAATTGGAAGTTAATTTTTCAAAGTAAAATGTCGCATACTACATACAGGGTGTACCACCTAACTTCAACACTTGAAATATTTCCATTGTGATTAAAATTTCCTAAAAATGTTTCCTGCAAAAGTTGCTCAATTTTGTGGAGGCCAGTGAATAACAACAATAGTTTTAATTATTTATTCGAAGTTTAAAATTCATTTTTCAATGCAAACTATCGCATGCTATAACTTATGTATACAGTATATTCTCCACAAGTGTCAGACCGCAAGGAAGCTAAACCTTGACACTCGTAGAATCAGGGACTACGTTTTAGAGCCTCCCGCCCGCCTTTGTAGTTTGCCGAACGTAGGCAAGGGCAGCGAATAAAAGATAAGCATGAAATGTGAGTCGAGGCAACCAAGCGATTTAAATACCAACCTTTTTAATTTTACTTTTTTTTATCCCGAAATTTTTCTTAACATATTGATGAGATTTTTCTGATGAAAATGACATAAAACACGACATAATTTGAACAACATTTACTTATTAACACGTTCACTGTCACGCCAGATTTACAGGTTGCTGTCAGGCGGCCACAAGAAAATACATTTTAAGCATAGGATTATAGTATTATGCTTTATAATTTTTTTTTTTTCAATTGAAAATAATGTCTAGCTAGCTATGACGTTCAAAATTTTTAGTTGACAACATTTATTTTATTTTAATTATTCTAAACATTTGAGGCACTCCAGTCACTGATGACCATCATGGCGATATCGAGGACACAAAACAACTAACTACTAAACCAAATCACCAGAAAAATTTTCGAACGAGAGTGAAAAATTGAAAGAATCAGAAGAAAAACTGCGAATTCGTATCTTTTTCGATTCTAGAATATAAGAAAATTTGAATAAAACACGCGACGAGAATTGGGGAGAAGCATAAGTTAAACCCGTAAAAATATTCAGTAATAAACGCACTAAGGATGAAGCTATTATTTCAATACACGATGCACTGACTCTAGTATTTACTAAAATTCAAAAATTCTCG
>NW_017100328.1:537638-549401 GCF_001263275.1 Habropoda laboriosa | reverse complement strand
GAATTCGCGTTTTTTCTTTTGATTCTTTCAATTTTTCAATTGCATTACGCATTATTGCAATAATTTCTATCGTTACATTTGTATGTATTCAACGTTTGTTTGTTTTAGTGTCGTGAAATGAATTATATTACACATTTTCTCTATTCACACTGAATTTAAAGATTATAACGATTAAAAATCAAGTTGACCTGTGGTCATTTATCAAGAATAATCATAATAAAGCTGAAATTATTGTGTTAAATAATTTTTTTAATACGAATTAGGAATTTATTCAACGTTTGCTTGTTAGAATAGAACGATAAATTTAGTGTAAATATAGAAAACGTATAATATAATTTATTTCATGGTATTGTAACAAGCAAACGTTGAATAAATTCCTAATTCGTATTAAAAAAATTATTTAACACAATAATTTCAGCTTTATTATGATTATTCTTGATAAATGACCACAGGTCAACTTGATTTTTAATCGTTATAATCTTTAAATTCAGTGTGAATAGAGAAAATGTGTAATATAATTTATTTCATGGTATTGTAACAAGCAAACGTTGAATACATTTTTCATTCGTGTAAGAAGAATTATTTAACACGATAAATTTAGCTGTACTATGGTTATTTTTAATCTACGACCACAGGTCAACCTGATTTTTAATCCCTACGAAATTAATTTAACCACGAGTAAGTAACGAGAACGCTAAAACCTATGTTTCCATTGAAGAATATTGTAAAAACGTATAAATTGTTATATGCAATGTTATAACAAATTGTCGGAAGTATAAATTTTTAATAAAATTGTGAAAATTGATAAATTATACCGTGTTACGATATCGGAAATCTCCCGCGAAAATCTCCCGCGAAAATTTCCCGCCTGACCTAACCGACGATTTTGCTAATGACTTTGGGGAGAGGGTACCGCAGGTATATAAGGACCCGCCGATGTCCCGCGAAATCATTTACCCTTTATACTGGGCCCTAGACACTTCGCGGCGTATTTTGACCTGAAGGTTCTGAGATGTGAATAGAGTGGTCGGGGGCTACTAGCTAGTCTATGTCCACCCTGTACACACTCAGCCTTCTTGTAACACTTGTATACATTAGAATCAATTAGAATTTCTATTACTAATTATTAAACAAATTTTAACAATTACCGGCACTCGCTAGGCACGTAATATCAGACTTTAAATACTCGACTTCGAACTTCGGTTTAGTCATAATTCTATTAATGTTATAATAACGTATAATTTATTAATTTTCACAATTTTATTATTAATTTATACTTCCAAAAATTTGTTAAAACATTACATATTATTATTTATACATTTTTGCAAGTTTCTTTGACAAATAAGTACGTTTCAACGATCTTATTACTTTCTCGTTGTGAAATCAAGTTCGGAGGATTAAAAATCAGGTTGACCCTTGGTCGTAAATTTAAAATAGCCATAGTGAAGGTGAAATTATTATTTTAAATAAATGTTTCTATACGAATTAAGAATCTATTCAACGTTTGTTTGTTGCAATACCGTGAAATAAATTGTATTATATATTTTCTCAGTTTAGACTGAATTTAAAGTTCGTAAGGATTAGAAATCAGGTTGACCTGTGGTCGTAGATTAAAAATAGCCATAGTGAAGGTAAAATTATTACGTTAAATAATTGTTTTTATACGAATTAAATATTGATTCAACGTTTATTTGTTGCAATACCGTGAAATAAATTGTATTATATATTTTTTCTGTTTACACTAAATTTAAAGTTCTGTTTACATGTTATAACAATTAGAATGTAGACGTTTTGCCGTTTCACGGTTTTTCCTCTGTTAATTATGTGTTTATAAATCATTTCAAACTAAAGCAGCACCATGCCCACCCTTAATTAAACCGTCTCAGTAGTTTACCGTAATTAATAATCTATTTTCGGAATTTATACGAGAATTTTTGAATTTTAGTAAATACTAGAGTCAGTGTCCACCCTGTACACACTCAGCCTTCTTGTAACACTTGTATACATTAGAATCAATTAGAATTTCAATACAGTAGACTGAATAACAATTCATTTTAACTAATACCTATTAGAAATTTTCCTTTTAAAACAAATATAAATCATTTTACCAATTACTGGTACTTGCTAGACATTTAATATCAGACTTTAAATATTCTCCTTTCGGTTCTTTTAAATACAATCAAATAATTTCTTCAATTATCGATACTGACTTGGAATACTCCGCTTCGAATAAAATATTTCGAAATTATTTTGATGGTTTAGGGAAATAAACATTTGAATTTTAGTCATCGTTGTTCTTCAGACTTGTCGAATAGGATATTGAAATGACTTTGAGTGGTTGCTTTTTCGTTAGGGCATAACAATCAATATGTACTTTTCTTCCAGCAATTGAAATTAATTTTAAATTTTTCATATATTTTCTCTGATATTGAATTTTGTTTACTAATAATTTACCATCCAAGGAATTTGCATGAATTTCACGTTAAGTAGTTAGTTGATTTATTATTGTATATTGTGAGCTGATTTGGAACGAGTGCACTTTGCCCACCCTAAATTAATCCGTCTCAGTAGTTTACCGTAATTAATAATCTATTTTCGAAATTTATACGAGAATTTTTAAATATTAGTAAATACTAGAGTCAGTGCATCGCGTATTGAAATAATAGCTTCGTCCCTAGCTCGTTTATTATTGAATATTTTTACGCGTTTAACTTATACTTCTCCCCAATTCTCATCGCGTATTTTATTCAAATTTTCTTATATTCTAGAATCGAAAAAGATACGAATTCGCGTTTTTTCTTTTGATTCTTTCAATTTTTCAATTGCATGACGCATTGTTGCAATAATTTCTATCGTTACATTTAATTCGAATTGTTTAGCAGCTTTTCTGCTGCTATCGACCCTACATTTTTTTTTTTTACGTGGAGGTAGGCCGACTCTATGTGATAAACAATTGGCAACCAAACGGTGGCTCTCCCTCTACATTCGACGGATAGTGTGTACAGTTATTTAATGTAATTTCCTAGCAATTTGTTTTTGTAATTCATCCAAAGCGATATATTATGAAATTAAATTAATCACTCAATAAGTATTAACATTAGATTGTTTCCTCGATATGGCCATGGTGGTCATCAGTGACTGGAGTGCCTCAAATGTTTAGAATAATTTGAACAACATTTACTTATTAACACGTTCACTGTTTGGCGTGACAGTGAATAAGTAAATGTTGTTCAAATTATATCGCGTTTGACATCATTTTCATCAGAAAAATCTCACCAACATGTTAAAAAAAATTTCAGATGAAAAAAAGTAAAATTAAAGAAATTATATTTTTCTATTATGATTTGTCGAGCCGTGAAATTTCGTAAAGGAAACCGACTGGTGTAGCGTTACACGCTTGACAGACTGCGAGCGAGATAACATAGGCGCAGCAATGACGCAGACCTAGGCGGAGGACCATCTATACTGTCACTTGTAGAATCCAAACTTACTGACTCTTGTAGAGAATGTACTGTACTTTGTGTAACGCGTGTAGTACATATCCTTATAAATTTTGTATCTTGTTTTTGCAGCTAATTACACCAAATGCAATTAGAGTGCAAACACCACCACGACAGATACCGGGTGTCGTTGAAGTCACACTCTCCTACAAAAGTAAACAATTTTGTAAAGGAGCACCTGGTAGATTCGTTTATGTTTGTGAGTATAATTATACTACGTAGTTTAAAGTTTGAGTAACTGATTACGAAAGATGAGAAATAAGAACGAATAGGAGACACATGTGTCACGTGGATAATCCATAAATGTTGTTTCCCAATATTACACATCGAAGTTTAACACTTGGAGCATTTCATAAATTAACTTTTACTTTCAGTTCATCTCGAATTAATTAATCTAGTTATTTAACTTCGAAATTCGAATACTTATAACTTTTGAAAGAATGATTAAAGGAAAACACTTATTTGCATAGTAATGAATTGACCTACAGATTTTACACTGCACAATTTTTATTAAAACTCTTAATAAAATAAACTACTCTTATTTTCACTGCTGCGAATTCGATATTATTTGAATAAAAGCATTACACTCCACATTGGCTAGATTTACGTTTAACCCTTTCGCTGCGGGCGGTTTTGGTACGTAACGCGCATGGCAGACGTTAAATAGGTGTTCAATCGCGGCCGCAAAATCTTTTGTTTCGGCATTTCAAAATTTCAAAATTTAGCATTTTATTAAATCAAGATGAAAGTCTGCAAAGGGCAAAAATTAAGAATCAAATTAAAGCGAAAATGTGCCAAAAGTCGCCAACAGCGCAGTGTAAAGAAATTTTCACGACGCATATATGCAGTTAAAGGGTTAACATTTCCTCTAACGTTCCATTTAGAAAACTCGATATAATCTTGATTAGGTATATTACGAAAACCATATTCCAGAAATGTTTGTTACTGCTTCAGGTTACCTATTCAACACGAATAAACTTTTATCTCGATCGTTAGAATAAGGATTCCGTCTATTCCGATATTCCAACCGATATTTAAATAATAAAATTAATACACCAGAACTGAACCTATCTCTCAAAAATTTTCCAGCACTAAATGAACCCACGATCGACTACGGCTTCCAAAGGTTACAAAAACTTATCCCCCGACATCCCGGCGATCCCGAAAAATTACCGAAGGAAATAATACTAAAAAGGGCGGCAGATCTAGCGGAAGCCTTATACAGTATGCCTAGAAGCGGAAACGCTGGGATAACAGGAGCACCGAGGAGTCCAGGATCAGGACATCCGCCTGCACCGCCGACCTCTAGCTCAGCAGCGGCGTTCAATTCGTATACAGGACAACTAGCGGTGACAGTACAGGAAAACGGAAGCACGGCAAAATGGACGGACGGTAAGTATTAAAAGGATATTTTATAGTCCATACGATAACACCATTCGTTAGTACAATTACAAATGCGAAACGACCGCCCTGGGAAATATCGTATCACATTAATTACAAATAATACCTATCACGTAGGACAATATTATTTCAGATAACTACACCCGACAACATATTCGAAGCGATGAAATTTTTTAATGAGCACGATCATTTAATACGTCGCCATAAGTATCTTCGCTGATCTCTCGTTTCATTCTCGTTACGTATACAGGGTGACAATTTCTACGAGACAATTTTTACACGTGATTTCGATGGTTTCAAAGGACGAATAACGGTGAAAGAGCAATTTCTTTGATAAATAAATTATTTTGAAATGAAGACACTGTGATAGTAGCATTCAGAGAAGTTTTCAATTGAAAAATAAACGACTTAGAATCGCATAAAAATTACTTCGATTAAATCCATTATCTTTTGAAAAAATATATTTCAAAAAACGTTTCATATGCACTTACCTGATATACCTATAATACATAAATAGATATTTCAGTAGACTCTCGTATAACGCGAATAATCCAAAGTATCACGTTTGGAATGATTATTGTCATGCCAACTTTTACTGCCTATTACCGCCTACAGTTTTTTGAAAATAGTGACACATATACGCTGTTGGTTAAAAAAAAAAGAAACATATTAATGTATGTAACAAAGAAACGATCAACAAAAAACAGAAACAATTACGAAACAGAAGAAGTCGATAGCGATGAAGAAAACAGTGTAATGCTGAACTAAAACAGATTTAATTTTTAAATGCCGGGAATTATTTAGCGCGTTGCACGAGGAATCGCGATACAGAAAGTTTACCGTATACAGATATTCATTTCGTTCCGTTTCCGACCAGCATCTCGATATAACAGAAACTGCATAATCAAGTCGTCGCTTATCACCTCGCATCTCTCACGTTAATAGCGACATTTGACTTGAGAAAAAAAAAAAGACACAGTTACCCGAGTCAACACTTTCTCGTTTCGGTGCACTAGGCAACACATTACGAACAGAATGATGAAATACTGACGAGTTCGTCTGACGGGCAGGTTTCTATTTCTAGACGGTAATTCCGTGACGACAGGAGCTGGTGCTGGTGGCGGAGGCGGCGGTGGTGGTAGCGTCGGTGGAAGCGTCGGTGGTAGTGCCGACGCTTATAGGCAAAGCAGTAGCGCGAGTCCACGTGGAGTCGTAACAGGCGGGGGTTATTGTGGAAGTTCAGCCAGCACACCTCACAGTCACAGCACAAACGGAAGTTACTCAGTGGCCAACCCGTACACCGGTAGTCCAACCCTTTATACGTCGCGTAAGTATTTCTTTTTTTTTTTTTACTATTGTCACCTTTATCTCTGTATCTCTCGATTCTGTTAACCTTCGGACGGCGGACGCCGGGTCACCTTTGACCCGGCTTTTGGACCTCGCTTGTTTCGACCCGACATTCGAAACGACGTAATTTTCACGACTTCTCCTATCCTTACATTAGTAATATGTTTATAATTTTGAACGATATAACGACTGGTAAAGTGAAAAAATGTGGTTTCGCTTCGAGTATGAGAAAGATTTTGGTATTGGGTCATATTTGACCCACCGGGTGTCAATATCGCACCGTACGCTGTCCGAGGGTTAACTTAAACCTGTTCACACTACTCCGCGATTTTAATTATTTAAAAATTTGTCGGTAGTAAAATTCTGACAATAGTGAACGTTTGACTTCGGTCGAATGAAATGAAGATTTTTAATCAAATTTACATATGACACTTCCGCTTCGCTGTTATCGCAATAATTGAGTAAAATTTGTCGACCGTCGCCAGTAATAAACTGTTTTATTTATGTCGTTATCGATGTAAGTACATTTTCATGAATCTAGTATACTAGGTGTAGTTAGGTTTCGTATATAGTACTTGATACGTTTAAAATTATAAAACTTATATCATTCCAACCTTGCTGCTGAATTTTTGAAACGAAAAATTTACTCAAAAAATTATTTACAAGAAGACAGACGATACTTGAGAAATTATAAACAATTACCTTCGACGAGACATATTTATTCGAGAAAACGAAACTTTCCGCAAAATTGGAGGAAATTGTTAGGAAAACGGGAGATCCCTTCACTCGCAAAAATGATAAATCTACCTTCGCAAATACCGTCGCGAACGATTAGAAATGAAACTTTCTGCGTTAGAATCTGTGAAAAAGGTTTCGAGAAAGAAATTGGCGAAAATGTGATAAACACTTTCGGGTTGTGATTCCGATACGCATGTTGTATGTAAATCACTGTACACGTGGACTCCCGAGCACGCATGCGCTTTTTACGTCGAATGGTACAGTTGGTTGTGGCGCACGCAGTTATGATTTTTCCTTATGTGAAATTTTCGTTTTAGCGCACGAACAGTATGGCATTTTCTATACGTCCGGGGACGGGAGTGCGTTCGCCCCCGTAGTACGACCACCGACCACCTCAGTCCCACCGCACTGGTCCACACAGCACCACCTCGCCACAGCCGCCCAGTAACCGCTAACCGTCCACCATCACAACCACCATCATCACCATTACAACCACCCTATGCACTGCGATTAAAGAATTATGAGAAATATGCACGAGAGATGAGACTCGAGGATGTATGTACACACACGTTCATTTTTGAATCGTTGATAATCCCCGTCCTGTTTCCTGGATTAATTCAATATCGCTGTTTTTTTTTTCTTTGCCTTCTTTTTCTTTTTTTTTTTTTTGCTCACATGGTGTGTTATTGTACCTAGATACTATGTGACATTGTGTACCTATTCGGGTCGTTTGTTTTGGACCGTTAATACCGTTTCGCGATCGGATAACGGCGATCGGTTTTTTAAGTAACGTGCCTGACGATTGGAATTTTTGGAACATACAAGAGTAATGTTGGATTGCGTACTTTGCAATTTTATTCAAAATTTTGCTAAAAAGTAGGCGATAGGAGAAGTGTAGAGATGGTATTTTCCCTTCGAAATTGTTAAATTTGTAGTAATGAGACAAGGAAAACTTGGAGTTGCTAAAATTTCAAGACAGCAAAGGAAAAACGTATTCTTTAAGCAAATCAAATTAATTACAGAAAGAACGTTTTTCAGTTCATGTAAATTAACAAACGTAAGAATTACATTCCACTTTAGAAACCAGAAAAATTTCTAAACAAATATTTTTTTAAATAAAATATTCTACTTTACATAACTGTTCAATTATTTGTATAGCTGAAATTGATAAAATTCGAGCAAAATGTCGCTAATAATAATTCATAAAAGTTAGTAATATTGATAAGAATGGCGTTAGTAATTATATTGCAAAAGAAAACTTTCTAACTGCCGGAAGACGCAAATAAATTCACGCAGCTTTTTTATACTAGTGATTTAAAAATACATTTTCGAAGAGGAATAGTACAATAACGTTCGTTGCTACCAATTATCAAGAGAATCACTTAGCCGACAAGAACGTTAGTATCGTTAAAGTGGTCGTTTTGTTGGCACGTGTCTGAACGACGTTTCGAATACTTAGGTACACTCTTTATCACCTAATGCACACCAGTGTTCGATTTGAAACTACTCAGATTCATTAATATCCCTACAGTACATAAGTTATAATTACAGCATGCACGAAGTTAATAACAAAATTTAAACAAATTAACAGGACAACAGAGTTCGATTGCCTCCCCATCTGTTTAAGTTGTTCAGCAACAGCTGGAAAAAATTTTAATGGGTGATTCTATGCGACGAAAAAAAAATAAGAAACAATGGTAACAAAATTGCGAATTTGAATTCTTCGTTATAAACATTTTATAAGTCTCTTTAATAATTCTTGAAAACGAACCGTTCGTTTTAAATCGGCCTCTATAAAGGAGGTCAGATGAAGTTTCAATTATCGTCAATTTTGCTTCGTAAAAGCTGTGGCAAATGTTGTGTCACAGTTTTTCACCATGAGCATAGCATAATTTATCGATCTATCTTAGGCTTGGCGACTTAACAAGAAATTGATAGTTTTTGGGAATATTTGTAGTAATTATTTAAACGTTTATGACTGGAATGCAAAGCTTCGATAGTAATTTTGTTACTCTTGATTTCTGTTTTATTTTATCGTGAAGCATCACCCTTGAAAATTTTTCCCATCTGTTGTGCGATGCCTGAAATTGTTTTGTATGAATTAGTGATTCGTAGAAAACCCTTGCTTGTATGATTTTATAGATTATGCAAATGTTATATAAATCTCACATCCTGAATCTAATTCTTTTTTAAATAATTGAACTGCAAAAGAAATAGAAATAAATATAATTCAATGTAATTTCAATTCGTAATTTAATTATGCAAAGTGGACCACGTAAAACAGGTCGACTAATTGTCTTTTTTAGCTATAATTTTTATATATAATTTCGATGGTTTCAAAAGGTGAATAAGATGGAAGGAAAATTTTTTGGTCAAAGAAATGGCAGAAAGAGAAAGAAAATTTCACATTTGATTTAAAATTTCAGAGTTCGTGGTCATTTTAAGGTCATACTGTCATACATATTTAAATAAAATATAAAAAAGTAGGCAAATTTGAAAAAGAAAGCAGAAAAAAATGACATTTGTAAAAAAATTTGATCCTTTGAAGCCATTTAAATTACCTATAAAATACACCATAGCTAAACAAGATAATTAGGTGGCCTGTTGTACACGTGGCCCACCCTGTATATTCATAATTACAATTTAAATCTAATAAAATCTAATTAAAATTTTCTACCATTTTCAAATCTATTCCACATTCGTCTCAAAATGTAGTTAACGAGGGAGAAAATAGGTGTAGGTAACGCAAGCAAGTTGAGAGCCAAAATTCTTCAATCACTAATTCACTAATTACCGTACAATCACAATGTTAAAACCGAATGACACTAACGTATAACCGACAGTGGGTATGTTACAGGACTAGGAGAGGTGGTCGGTTCACCGTTCAACATGAATCCATTTATGTTGCCCACCTGCAGCCAAGGATACTCAAACGCCGCCAGTCCGTTGCTCTCGTCGAATGGCAAATAGTGTTACGAGATGTAAGGCTCCGGCGAAAATGTCGAGGGGCTATGTGTTCACGGAAGCGAAATCCATCGACTCCGGAGGATTTCAGGCGAATTCTAATATTCTGATAATCATCATATTCGCGATTGACAATCGCTTTCTTGAATCGAAATCGGATCCTCCCCCCTTCGATTCACCCTTTTTTCCTTTTTCCCGCCCCACATCAATTGCAGAGCATGACGGAAGAGGAAGAAGAAGAAGAAGAAGAAGAAGAAACGGTCGCAGGGAAAATATCAAAATTCCTGCGCGCGAGTTTTCGTCGGAGCTGAGCGATTGAAATAATTCAGTTTGATAAGAGTATAAACGAAACCAGTGCAAAAGAAAAAAGGAAAGAAAGAAGGAAGAAAAATTGATAACGTTTTATCGTTAAAGGTGGACGAATATGTTAAGGAAGTGAATAATACATATCGAAGCACATGGTGGTGTTTTTTCAGCATCTATTGACGTAGTCGTTCGGTTGACACACTACGAACTAATGTACAATTTTTAGAGAAAACAATTGGCTATACGTTATTTCGCTACGAGGAGTATCTATTGTAGTTGTAATAATCAAGCTAATAAAAAACGTTGTCGCAATTACGACAAGTCTCGTTGCCGAGCGTAAGAATTAGTTTGGAAATTCACGGTAACCCTTAGAGTACTATAGGCGGATGTGTACGCACACCAGAACTCTCGTGGTTGCAGTTTCACAGGCGTATTCGTAAATATCCGCCTAAATAGAATACTGTATTCGTTGCAGCCTATGAGTGTATATGTACGTATATCTCAACAAGCTCGAGAAAAAATCGATAACCTGTGTAACTTCCTATTCATTTTTCCTATAATTTTTGAATAATAATAGATCAACCGCTTGATCGTTGTTTCGTTTCACCGACACAATACGTTCCACTATGTTTCGTATCTTTGGTGAAAAGTGTTTGCTACTACTAAACGACTACGAAACACAGCAAGTGCTCGTCTTCGCGCTGTTCCGTGCTCTAAGGGTTAAAGAAGAAAACGCGTTTAAAGGAAAATTGTTGTTTTCAGCGAGATACGAAATGAGAAACCGTGATTTAATTTTCTCTCGTACAAGATAACGACATGTTATAGTATATACATAAAGAACAACCGAACAGCTATAACTCTTTTCGCGTCTCCGATACTACTACTTTTAACGTAGCTATCCTAACACGAAAAGATCGATCCTCGTCGATTGAATCGAGCGCATCTCCTCTCGTATACGGCGTCATCAAGGTATCGACAACCTGTGACAGAGTATTTTCAAAAGGTGTTTTTTCCTTCGATTTCACGGCAAAAATAATGTGCTCTGGGTTAATTCACCTAATCGTTCGGGAAATACAAAAAAAAAAAAAGAGGCAATAGTATACGCACGCGGGGACGTTTACAGGGTGGCTGAGCAATTTTATATCAAAGCAAAACAGGGAGGCTATATGATACACACAGGGTCGAGGGGGAAAAAAAACGACACACGTACACACACACACACACACACAGACACCACTAGACGGACATATCGCTTATCGGTGAATAACAGACATCATTAGTTTTTAGAGAGCATTTTCGACTTTGAAATTTTAACTTCCTATCCGTACATTTTAAGAAGACTAACCAATATCGGCTAGATAGTGTAACATCTTAACTTGTAATTTGTAAATTTTCTTGTAAATATTGTTACGATGTACAAACAGACGAAACTATTTCCAAGAATCCAACGAAACGAATATTAACGTGATTGTAGAGCGAAAACAAAAAAAAAAAATTATTATACATA
>NW_017100328.1:488286-537591 GCF_001263275.1 Habropoda laboriosa | reverse complement strand
ATTTTTTTTAACGTGCGAATCGATCAAGTTCGTTTACGTACATATACATATAGGTAGTATATATATACGAAAATATTCTTCGCTGTTCTTCCCAGATATCCTCGCTTTTTTTTTTTTCTTCTCTTCAGTCTTTGTTTCTCCTTTTATTTCCGTCAATGTGTACGTTCAACGAATTCGCATTCTTTGGAGAAAAAAAAATACGATAGCAAGGATGTTTGACAAAAAAGAAACAAAAAGAAATGGTACGAATTGAGGAGCAACGTTAAAAATATTGGAATCGTCCGCGAAACAACAACAACTGTATAGTTTATTTGAATCGTTCGATAAACCGGCCCTAAGGAAACTTCACACGAAACAAGAACCTCTCGCAAAAAGTATACGAAGCATATTACCGTTGCAGGATTGAAATCCCCCCCAGTTAGTCCAGAAATTGTATCGTTTTCTTTCTGGAACGAGCCTCGTTTAAAGGTTATCATTGTAAAAGTTCCTTTTTTGCATATCGACTTAGTGAACATGTACTTTCGACGTGGAAGGTACACACCAACCACAGTCTTTGTCCCAGAGCTACACGTTCTGTGATCTTGTGATCTTGATTAATAATATTGACTATCATTTTCGTTTGATCACACAATGTCATCGTTTACAAGTGCGCGTCGTATTCTAATACGAATGCGGTACCACGTGAACACGCATACATACGTACAAACACACGTCGGTGTATATTAAAATAAATTAAACTTACATTTTTGAGAATTAAAATCGAGCGTTCGCAATTCATTCAAGGATTCCACCTTTACTCCCGTTTTTCAATATCCTCAGGAGGGAATACTCTGCGCACTCTGTGCGTAAAACAAGGGTAGGTATCGAAAGAAAATGTGTAGAAATGAATTATATCGTTTCATCAGTTATTTTAGTATTTTAATTATTATATCGCTCTAAGGTCGTAGAATATTGTTACGAGAAATGAACATTATTATCTAGTAATTGTTAAAAGAAACATAAATATTCTTCTCAACGAATATTACTGTAGTATTGTTTATAACTAACTAATTTCAACATTACCTAGTAGTAAAACCGGAATTTATTTCGCAGTTTCGAAAAACAGTAATTTCGACTCGCTTGTTAGCCCCTTAACCTATGATTTCTTTTCCGACTACGCATGTAAGCGTCAGCCATTTAATGTTTTAGTACTAATATCAGGAAACGAAAGCTAATCTGTTACAGATTAATTACATTGAGGAATCCTTAATTTTAGAAATTAAAACGAAAGTTAGGATTACAATGAATTTTTCTCACTAATACAACGACTTTTGTCGTATCTTAACCAGAATCTCTGTCACGAGTCTGACACGTTGTTATATGTGAAAGGGTTAGCTCGTCGAAATTAATTTTTGATTTGATTTCGCTTCTTTCGTAGCTTCGTTGAATATCGATTATGCATAAATGATAATATTGCATTGAATTAACAGCTTAATCGTCGCGAGCACCTTGTGTTCGAGTGGTGTTAGTCCCAAGAGAAACCACGTCAGGATCAACAAATAACGAAACAGGATCTCGAGGACCACTTCGGAGCGATTAGTTCACATGGTGTCCTATTACCTCTAGCTGGCAAACGGTGGCGCGCAGTGTGCACGCTATTGTAAGGGGTTGTTTGTGTTATTAGATTTAGATTGATCAGCACGTGGCACGCGGTACGGCGGCCACGTGCCCATTGCAAACGTTACAACGTGGGTACAATACGAAATCGTTTTTCTTGCGATATTACTTTCCATACTGGCCCCTGTAAAAACACATTCTTCCGTCAATGGATCTGCTATTTTCATACTATTTTCCACGATACGTCGGCACACGTAGTACTAATTAGCTCTTAACCCTCGAACTACTAAGGGGAGGATCCTCGAACCCACAAATCGACGAATTTTTCAACTACTTCCTTTGTGCAAAAAATTCTTAAAAAATGATTTATTGCCGTTTACGCCGTTAAGTTTGATACTCTAAAATCACTGTTGCTACATTATGCGAGAAATACTGCTATATTTGAGAATGTTGAGAAAATAAACCCAAATCAAAAACGACACGCGACATTATAATGGAGAATAGAAAATAGGTAAAGTTTGGGAATTTTTTTTAAAGGTAACTACCAAATGATAAATTTCAATCTTTATTGGAGGATGTAAAGGTAACTTTCAGCTTTCTTCTGCGATTTTTGGAAAGGAAAATATTACAAAATGGAGGAGTTATTGTGAAACTTCTTCTGCCAGAACATCGATTGCTGGCCGCCATTACTGACAAGGGTTGAAAAGTCTGAAATAAAAAATTCTTTTTAATTTATAAATAAAAATGCATTATCTACAGTGTACCATACGATTTAATTATTTAGAAACGTTTAAATTTGATTTTTTTTTTTATAGTAAAAAAGAAGTTTTCCTCTTCAGTCTGCCACCATCTCAGCAATAATTACAATTTTCGAAAAATTCTAAACCAAACTGTAGATAATACATTTCTGTTTATAAATTAAAAAGAACTTTTCATTTCAGACGTTCCAATCCTTGCCAGCAATTGACGTTCCAACATAAGAAGTTTCACAATAACTCCTCCATTTTGTAACACTTTTACTTTCAAAAAATGGAAGAAGAAAGCTAAAAGTTACCTTTACATCCTCCAATAAAGATTGAAATTTGTCATTTAGTAGTTACCTATGAAAAAAATTCCCAAACTTTACCTATTTCTAGGTGTCTCACGGTAATTCATCCTCTTATATTCGAACGTTTCGCCAAGTTAGGTTCTTCAGGGTAGGTACATCGAAACACACTGATAATGTGTGTCATTTTAGATTTAGATTTATAAATTTACAAATTTCTCGATATTCCCAAATGTAACTTATTGAAATTGTTTTTATTGATACATTATTAACGTTGCTTTTCCATTGTTTAAATAATTAAAAAATGGAACACAGGGTAAATGTCCTAGAGAACGAGTGCTGGAGTACTTTCATATTGCGTGTTTTATATTTTAGTACACTAATAGGCTTTTTCGCTCAGTTGCTTTGATCCCTGATACAAACAGCACGGCCCTCGATGTCCGCCAATCCACCGCGAGCAATCAGCTTAGGTTTTTGGCACGTGCGGTCCCATAAAATACTACACGAGATGCTTTGCGCTCCAACTAATTAGACTGTGAAAAAAGTGCTGTTTTATGGAAAATGTGTGGAAACTAGCATATTTCTTAACAATTCTTCGCATAAATGCGGTATAATAATTCTCTTAGTTTCACTCATTAGCGTTATTTCTTCAACCAATTGTTCCATATTTCGCGAAATATCGATTAATTAATTATCGAAACATTTTTAAGTCGTTGAAATTACCGAGTAAATGTTACTCATATAAAACATTTTTCGTCAATTTATGTTAAAAGCATCTCCACGTGAAGTTATCTATTATTTTATTTAACAAATTTCTCTATTTAATGAACAAAAAATGTGCTCGTAATTTATAAGTTAAGAATATTGATTCAATTTCGATAAGATAATTCATCAAGTTATAGTTTACAAATATATTTGTATATTTGTAAACTGTTTCTTTATGAAATTCTGTAATTATACGAGGAAATCTTTAATTAAACATATAAATGATCAATATTCACTCTGCTGCGTTGCAGCTGAAGCTGAACAAACGTTAATACGCTACTTTGTAGCGTCGGTATTCCTGGATGGAATTTGTTGAATTAAAATTTTTCCCAGCACAATTATTTTCTAGAAGCTCGAACAGGTAGGAGAATATAGGTGTTAAATCGGCCCTGAGAAACTTCCCAATTAAAATCCCTCAATTACAATAGCTACTGTAACGAGAGGTCGAACATTAACCAGTAACGAAATAATTCTCTTCTTCCTGGTCAAATATAGACGTTTTCCATCACTTTTCCATAACATTTTTCAATTACTCGTAGCATACAATAACTATCACTTTCAAATTCAATATCTCGAAATAAAATACTCCTCTTGCATCCTTCGTTACACGTAACAATATTAAGTCCCTCCCCTATTTTCTATTAAATCTGTAAGCTATCTACAAATTATTAAAATATTATTAAAAAATTGAATAAAAATAAGTCCAAGCAACTCAGCACCAAATGAAAAGATATTATTTAACCCTTATGTCAATAACCGGGTATCCTTTTGCATAATTCTCACTTAAAATATTTGATCTTCCAAGTAAAAGATTTAAATATCCGTGTTTGCCTCAAGTTTAGAATTTTTTTATCAGAAAACTGCTAAAATTGGACGATAAAGTAGACGATAATTCTGGTTATTGACATAAGGGTTAAACAAATTTTCAAACATTTAAACAAGCCTCCCAAATAATCCAACACTACCTAATTAAACATTTTCTAAATTATCTCCAAATAAATAACAAGACCAAAAGAAGTATCAGAAAATTTTTTAATTGTACAAAGTTCGTAATAATCTATTCAAATTGAAATACTTGTGCGTATCTATGCAATACCTTTTAACAAGGAAGAGTGTCGTTGAAATTTACGTTTTCTCTTGTTTACCGCATTATACTAGCAATTACATATGGTCTTAGAAGTATATTGACGTGTTACTGTGTATGCCCTTTTGCGTCAGAACGATATCGAGGTAGAATTTGAGTCAGGCGTCAAAGGGGATGAACCGGGGTAACCGGGGGCCGGCAGGGATAGGAGCAATCCGGTGATGCACCCTTGACAGTTCACCGTGATAAGATCTGCTCTTTCGCCGAGTCGGCTCCATTTGAATTCTGTTTGTAAGCCCCAGCGACGCTACCCTTCGAATCCATTGTACTTTTATCGACGAGAAAGAATATTACCATCTGCTGATTATCGGTAATCCTTATTCAGCGCTATTGAGTTTCCTTTGTTCTACAACTTCGGCGACAGTTCGCGGTCGCTGACATGTCAAACAGTGTGATTACGTTTGCAGCGAGGTGAACAATAATTAAATAGCATATAATTTCGTAATTGTAATTTTTACATTTTGGAAAGAGATTATTATTGTCATTTTTGCACGACAATAGGTAGACTTTGGTAGAAGCATAAAAGAATGAATTCCTAATTTAAACATTCATTTTGATGACCAATTATGTTCGATACAGTGTAGATCGATTTTGTCAATTTTTCATTTGTATGCATTAATATGCCCCGATTTGTTGATAAATTTAAAAACTGAAGGTTTGTTGTAACTTTTGATGTATGAAATAACATGCTGTGATTCTGAAGGTAGAAAGAAAGTATATACATTATTTAGTATTAAATCCGCAAATTGATTGTAGTAGTATAATCAATTATTGGATAAATTTTGCATTGATCCATATTTTACGATCATAATTCAGTATTTATTGGTATAATCACAAATCCTGAAGTTGATTGTAGTGACATATTTAATTACTGGATAAATTTGTATTTTTTATATAACAAAATTTAATAAAAATATTCTTCGAGGATTTCTAAGCGTTATTTGTTTATCATTTGCTCTTGCACATAAGTTAAATTACATATTGCAAGAAGATAAATTTATACACATCAATTAAAGTTTTCATAACGAACATTATTAAATTTGTCATAAACTTGATGGTTCTATAGGTCTGTAATGCTTTTTAAATATATAGCTATATACAATACACATGTACTTCTATAATTGAAACGCATTTTATAAAAAAAAAAGATTTTTGCCAGGTGTGGGGTTCGAACCCACGCTCCCAATTGGGAACCAGAACTTAAGTCTGGCGCCTTAGACCGCTCGGCCAACCTGGCTTCGTGGTGGAGACGTCTTCTTGGACTATTATAACAACAGCATATCATTTTTCAAATATAACTTTATAAAACGTAATAACAAATATCCTAAACTTATGTTCAGACAATATTCATATGTAATTCGTAACGTTTAAACCTTGTATTAACTGAATTTTGCTTAACAGGTTTTCGCCTTGGCAATGAAGCATGTACCGACAGACCAACTACTGTTCCTAATGACGTTAATTGGACCAACTCTGTATAAAACAACTTGATATACTGCAATCAAAAATAGTGCAAGATATTGGCCTAGTCTAATACAGTTTAACGAGCAGAAAGGGAACAGTATTCTATCTCGGCAACACTAGTTCTAACGCATCCTGAAGCACTCAATATAAATTGAATAAAATAAGATAAGAAAATAATGTCACTAATCATATAATTTTGAGTTCACAATTCGTTAACAGGGAGAAATTTTAACGTTGAAAATCAGCTTGCGAATATATTGGAGGAATATTTTAATCGCAAAAATATGAAATATTTCGTAAACCAGATAAATGAATTGGTGGATACTATGCTTTGCTGAGAAGATGACGAGCGGGACGGCACAGGGGCAAGAGAAGTAAACCGTTCGCTCCACCTTTGATGCTCACCATCATGCGATGGGTTAGGAGATGTGACCGTTTCGGCCAATAATAAAAATGTCTGTGATCTGACTTTATGAGTGTTTTCAGCAACGTACAGTACTAGGAAGACAATTATAAGTAACGATAAATATTATTCCACGGATGAATCGATAAAGGTTTCATTGAAAAAATCTCAATTTACTTTCTTTGCAAATGAAACGATAGAATTTTACGATCAACCAGTATAGTATATAGAATAGAAGCATAGAATTTTATATTTCGAGTATGATTTTAATAAGATATGCTGTCCTAAACTTTATTTGTAATTGCATTGTTTTATTTAGTTTTAATTCCAACCACTACTAATGCTGTAATCTTATTCTGTGCTGAATCGGTAACATTGAAAGTCACAAATGGAGAATAGAATTCTACATATCGGCAGAGCAAAGGGTATTAACACCTAATGCATTTTTGTGTCAAGGTCAGAAGGGCTGAGAGTGCCCTTACCATTTTCGTGTCGCTCCCAACATTACCGATTTAGCATAGAATAAGATTATAGCAGTAATAGTGGTTCGAATTGGATGTATATTTATATGCAAATTTGATAAAAGAAGATTCTTTACAACTGTCGTTTTTACCATCTTCGATGGTTGGATTGTATGTAATTCTTGAACTTTTGCTTTATATCGTAGAGGGTTCTGAAAATTCTGATTTTTTACACAATCGGTATTTCAGAACGTTGAACAGAAAAATACATTATGTGCAAGGTCTATGCTGTACCTCGTCTGCGTCTATATCTCGTCTGTGGTGTTAGGTTTATTCTGTACCTCGTCTACGTTTCAAACGGGCCTTAGGACCTAAATAGAAGTGGGAGATGGAAAAATTGTGGCCTCTCGCTATTAATCTACCAATACAATAGAAGGCTATCACACTTATTTTTCTATAAATGATAGACAACGATCGAGCCTTGCACGAGCAGTTGATAACAGGTGAGCAGTCGATAATAGATTGTACTGCACAATCTACTATTACTCGATGAGTAATCCACAAGTAGCCATTACTATTTCTACTTTTAATTTTTTTATATTATTTATTTCCTTTGCAGTGAATTTGTATTTCTATTTTAATTTTTATATTTTTACACCAACAATTTTACGGCATAACTAATAAGTACTAAGTGATATAATTAATTATTGATAGTAAATCAATAAATAAATATGATAATCAATAGGAAATTTTAAATATACAATTGCAATCCAGTGCCATTTTTTCTTCTATCCATCTCTTTTTCCCTTTTGTAGTGGTGTTGTGTAATTTCCAGGTGTCTCTTCTAAATTCTTTTTCCACGAATTGTTCGTTTCACAATTATTTTGAAAACCCATGGGGCTTGCACACACAACTTCATAAATGACACATTGTAACAACAATCAACGAGAGACGGGACGAATTCTTCGTCTGACCGAGAGAAAGCGAACGGGACAGCTATCTGTCTTTGTCATTTTCGAAATGTTAGGAAGCGACTAGAAAATTCGAGAAGCGTCTGTCTCACGATCCGCGAAGGTCATGCGTTTCCGCGCGAATATCCACATATTAACGCGGCTCGTTAATTAGCCACACTTCATTAGCAACGGTGGAATATAAGTATTGCAGCCGCGGACGCACTCTAGAGCATTCTTGCTGCACTCTTTTGGAAGAAAACGAAAGTATCCATCGGTTGCCTATTAGAGTGGGGAGAGTACGAAGTTTTGCTATCGGACGCCCTTCAGCTAAGAGAGTGCAGGAACTATACCTGGGGTTCCTCTCTGGAGGAGAAAACGGTTGAATTACCCGTCGGTCGCCTTCCAGAGAGTAGAGTATAGACAGCTATTCGAACACATTACAATAATCGCAATTGAACATTGTAATTGTTAAAGGATTCGTTAGATCCGGAATGGAAGAGTTCGGCTGCTTAAAGCCGGACGCCCGAAAATCAAAGCTTGTATTGAAAGGCTGATAAACTAAGAATGAATAAACTTTTGTCTTTCCCTCAGAACCTGAGAGTCCTATTTCCTAACCGTATCCATACGTACCATCCTACACTATTAAAAATATATTATGAATAATTTGATAACAAAAAAATTAAAACATTCGAAGTTCATTAATTTTGTTACCAAAAATTACATAGACAAATAAAATGAATTTGTTATATCTTTTAACCAATTTAATTATCATTGGATAATGTTTGCAACGTATTATTGTAAATATTAGTAAACAATCGATAATTGTTATGGTATAGTTGCTAAGAAACTAGTAAACTATTTACCAATGGCGCCGGATCAGTGGCTGAGTCTTATTCAAAATGCACAGAAAACGGCAATTATCCAAAATGGTAAAATATTTAAAAAATACATTAATGCTATGATCATAATATCTTTATTATTTATGTATTTATTTTGATTAGAAATATCTTTAAATGGTATTTATAAATTGAAAGTTATAAAGCGTTTATGTTTAACCTCCAAAACGTTGGATCAATAGTGAATGTTATTTCAAATTTTTGATTGTACAATAATTATCAGTGAGGTCACAGATGAATGTTTTTTCTATAATTAAGTTAAATGTTTATAATACAGTATTTATTCATTATTAAGTATAAGTTACTAATAAAATTATGTATATTATATAGTTCTATTATATGTATTTCATGAAATGTACAAATTTTTACTTTGTTGTAACCCTTTTATTTTGTTAAATTGCAGTATAATAATGTTAAAAATTAAAATTATATTAAGTGCAATAATTTTACTTTACGAATAGACAAAAGAAAAGTTCATTTTTTAATGGAAGATGGCAGAGAAATGGTAGAAGAATACCATTTGGAGACTAATGTTTTAGTACGAAGAGCATGGAAAGAAAAAGGTAAACTTGGTCAAGATGTAGGTTGGAACATAGAAATTGGAGACCCAGAACCCAGACAAAATAATATTGAAGTCTGTGGAATTCAGGAAAGTTCAAGTGCTGTACGTGAAGCTTGTTTAGCAAAATTTAAAGCTATATTTACAAATGTATATTTCAGTCTCATTAGTGCTGTAGAATGAATGAGTATTATATAATATTTTTGTAGCCATTTATTACAAGACGAATTACAAAGACTTCACTTGAGTGGCGTATAAGAAATTTATCATATCCACGGAATGTTTATTCTGTAACTGCAGAAGATGATGGAACAATAACCATTCGTACCAGCAATAGAAAATATTTTAAGAAAATAATAGTTCCTGATCTAGAACGTGCTGGATTGAAACCAGAACAAGATAGAATATCTTTTACACATCAATACAGTACATTGATTATCACGGTATGAAAACTATTTTTTTAATAATGCTTCTAAATAAATCCTATGATTCTTTTTTTTATAGTATAGTAAACCTCCTGCACTTCTGGATTTAGAGAAAAAGGTATTGAATGAGATATTACAACTAAAGGTGAAAAAAGATGGAGATGCACAGTGTCCAATAAGCTAATAAAAACCTTCATTTTCAAAAACTTTTTTCCTCACTTGCCCACATGTTATGTTATATTGTTCATAAAGTATATAAATACATAAATATATAAGTATTAACATAAATATATATTTTCTCACACACAAACAAACAAACATATATGAAAATGAAATTAAAACACTTAAAATAAATATAAGATCTAATATTAATGTCACACAAGTATTCCACACATTACTATATATAATTGAAAAATTCTGAAACATTTTTATTAACCTATACAATTCTTTTATGTATAATAACAAACCAGATTTAAAGTAAGTATTTCATTAATTTAATTTGTTTTATATATAACACCTGACATAACTAATAATATATAAGGTATAAAATGAATTCATTAACGTAACTGCGTGTGCGCAAAAATCGAGAGATCGATCGATCGTTCTGCGTCACGAGTATGTACCTTTGCCTGCATCTGCTACTGCGTATGTGTACTGTGATAGTGGTATTGCGTTTCGGTGTTGTGCTTTTAATTTTGCATAAAAATATCTAAATAAACGACGGTCATGCCGAAGACAATACCCGATAGGTAACTATTATTTATTTTTTTATTTTCCATAATACCGTTGAGCTAGTTGAGGTATTTGAAACTACGTATTTATTAGTTTAATCTGATCACATTGTAGAGAGGTTATGTTATGCCGACGTTTCTTAATGTTTTTAATATATCTTTTCTAAGCTGAAGTTATAGAAATCTACTTAACTACGAACCAAAAAGCTGTCCTACATATTGAAATTTACATGCTATGAAAATACAAGTAATAATAAATTTTTAATATGCTGAAATATATTTATTGATGCGATTTGTATGGTGCCTAACTTATCGGTTGAAAACGTCTATCTGTGTGAACCGTTAGAGTTCTTAATAGAGGGGGCTTTTTTATTTGAATATAGTAATAAATATGAAGTACAAAATTAATTAAAATAGTTTCATTTGTACAGACTATATTTCGTTGTTCTTTGTAAAATAAAAATTTTATAAGTGACATCGTTATTATTAAATATTAAATGATTTTACTTTGAAGTATTTAAAATTATTATTGGCAACGCATTCAAGCGCCGATAGTGTTTATTTTTCCTTTTAGTATCACCTGTTGCATGTGTCTGTTCAACACATCTATCATATACACATATGTTCGTAAATCATATTTGAGTTTTTATACTTTTATCTGATATTGCTATTTCATATTGCAGGTGGTTGGAATATAAACCTTACGGTACAGTGATCAATGGTACAAAAATTTTACCGTTCAAAGTGCCACTAAAACTGGTGAGTATTATCCTAAATAAACAACTAACGTTTAAGGTCTGATACAGGTTCCGCGTCTTTTTCACGCATTAATGCATTATGTTTCTTAAATTTGAGAATTTCGTAGTGTTTTCGTTGAAAACTTTATAAATTATCAATTTAAGAAATACAGTAAAGTTACTGCTATTTACAGATTTGATAATATGTACGTTTCACGAAAAACTTTCTGAAAGAGCACTATTTTTTATGCACGGATAACGTAATATATTTCCTTTCCGCAGTTTTGTAGGTTATAATAACAAAATGTTTAATTGGTTAAATTTGTTTTTATAAAACTTTAAATAACGCGTGAAATTAGTCTGTTTACTTTTATTCCCTTGTTTACTTTTAGATTTATGTAAAACACTTGAAATCAAATCTGTTTTAAACAAGATATATCAAACAAGCATACTTGTGTTATTTTCGCACCGTGATGTGAGGTTACGTTAAATTGTTAAATCCGAAAAATATATGATAATAAAATTACCAAACAGAATTAAAGTGAAACAACGTATCAATTGTCCAACAAAAATAATCGACTAACCTTATTTTACTTATACATTTAACGTATCCCAGAAGTGAAGTGAGTTTCATTTGCAAATCGTGCTTCTAAAACCATACCTTTCGAACGTATAGCCGGTGTCCTCGGAATTGCGTGTTTCTTTTTTTTTTTTCTGTCCTCCGTACTAAATCAAAGATCCTCTTCGCGGGGGTCGTGGTGACTTCGAAGCCGAGATAAGATCGCATCGAATTCCAGAAATAGAGGATACAGTGTCAGTACCTATAGGTGTCGGTGGGTGTATGTGCGTACACGTTTTGGAATTCATGGCACACAGGCCTCTGCAAAATCCATTCGAACCCGCTGGTATACAAACAATTTTTATATACTTTAAAATGTCATATAATTAATATACTTAAAATGTAATAATATAATATTTTTATACACTTTAAATATTACAATACACGACATCGTACGCACTTGTATGTGATACATAAAAACTTGTTAAGGTTATGTACCATTTGCATAATAGTTAGACGTTAGTTTTAAAATTTACGATTGTTGCATTCGTTAAAAGTGTTTATTCATCAACTAATATGACTCGTTCGTAATTGTGAAGTACGTAATCATAATATATTTTACACTTACACGAAGGAACGTCTCATACCATCTTTATTATCTTATTATCGTTGTTATATTTTTCTAAATTCTTACATCGGTAACTACTTTTCCATTCTTTCGTGGAAAATGTTTAAAACAATATGAAGTTTCTTCAGACGTGTACAAAGTGTGGTAGATATAAAAGTATACTCGTGAAACGTGAAGTTTCATCAGGTAAAAATTTCTTTTATACCACTGGTTCAGCATCATGAACGAGGGAGGCTCGTCGTTTATCGATGAATGCTAGTGGTAACGGTAAGGTGGGAAAAAACACCTTCGTGAGATCTCGTATCGGTTTAAGCCAAATTGCTGTATTGTTACATGCTCTCACTCCCAGCATAGATATAAACAAGCTTGATGTATGCACAGTTTCGTCCGATACGTATGGTCGTGCTTTTTGGATCGTGAATAGCCCCGGTCGATTGTTTGCCTAGTAGCTGAACAAAGTCCGATCGTACGTTCCCATGCTGGTTGCTGCTGTGTGATGTATCGCGCTCGTGCTGCGGCATTCATTGATGTTTTTTGATTTCAAGGATACATGAATTCACTATCTTTCTTTCACTTTCTTTTAGATTTATTATGCTAGTAGTTTGATCATCTCTTTCTGTGATTGTATCTTTACATTTAACCCTTAACCGGTCACGTGAAATTTTCGTGCATAAACGGTTAGGTTAGGTCTGTGAGACTGATATTTTTAAATAGGAACGGTTAGACACACGAGATTCTCGTAAACTTTTTTTTAGAACTCAATAGAAACTGAACTTAAACGTTTACTTTTTCGCATTGGTACATTGATAGATTTAAGTTACAAAAGGAAATATAGCAAAATATGAATTTAGCGTAGCAAATTCAAGAAATGTCAGCAGATTTATAAATGACCATTTCGAAATGTATTATACAATGAAAATTGTTCGATACGTTTAACAGTCGTGAAATATGACGATATTTATACCGTATAAGATAGAGGCAAACATTATAACTTTATCTACAGACGAATGAAAACATACGGTACAGTAGCGGCCATAAGTTTAAGAGAGGGAGATGTGATTTAGATTGTATGTACATTATACGAATAATTGGCTTGGTGGGAAAGTAATGTCGGTTTTATGAATGCAAAAGTCAATCAATTTAAAACCTTCTCGAGGTTTTAAAGTCATCGGTGTTTTTTCGCCAGCTATGACATTTTTTCCATGTTTTACAAATTCGACAACTTTAACATTCGTACTAAATATTCCAGGTTTTCATTTTAACCCTTATATATTTTATAATCTCATTTTATTTATTTATTATTTATTGTTGTACTATTACTTTATCACCAGCCAAATTTTTATAACAATTACAATTAACAAAGTTACAATTGTAACTTATCTCCTGAGGAACGAAGAAAAACCGGGTTACAGAGGGTTAAAACAAATAGTAGGTCCCTTCTAACCGTGATACCCTTTGGCACCTGTAAACCAGCATACGGTAACGTTTCTCGTGTAACGCGGTACGTAAGGTCGACTTGACGGATAAAGTATAAAATGGTATGAACAGTGAATAGATTTCCACGTGAAAGTCAGTGTTGGCAGCTTGGTGCTCCGCTGGAGGCGAGTAGCACCGCTATTCCCGTTTGTTTCGAGTCATTTAATTTCCGCCTAACTCGCAGCGAACCGGTTTTTCTCGTCTACCGTGGGTCCTCTGGTTCACAGCGGACAGTTGCAAATAAGTTCCGAACCTTTTTGAGTGGATTGGCCGCTATGCATATAGGTGCATGCATACGCAAAATAGGAGGGTGCCTCGACTAATTGATTCTGGCGTCGCGGGCATTACATAAAACAAGTCGAAGTGAGGGCCAGGAATTGGAGTTGGGTTGATTGGGCCTGTTGCACGGCCGCGGGGGGCCACTCGTTAATAGGGTCTTGAAATGCCCCGTGCTTGTGACTGTGTGGTGTGTGCCCGTGATTCTCTCTCTCTCTCTCTCTCTCCCTCCGTGTTCCGTGGTGCTCTCTTGTACTCTTGTCCCTCGTGCTCGTGCTGGTACCTGTGCCAATATCCGTTCTTCCTTTACCTCCGTGCCTTTGGACCGCACGACGGACCGCTTCTTCATCTTTTATAAGAACGTGTAACAAATATCGGATCACACGAAACGTGATACCGTCTTTGCCGACACACCGTACACTTTCTACCTTCTTCCTACCTTTTCATTTATTTTAGTCGGACATCGGCCTCGATGAATTTAAGTCGACACCCTTACAGTCACATATACATTGTAAAGGATGCGCTTTAAAGTTAATTTTCATTTTTGGATTGAATTTCCTACGCGGTGGTGTAATTTGCTACAGTATCGGCGGAGTAGCGATCCGCGAACTTTTTTATACCCTCGCGCGTTGTATCGTTCGACCGACTCGCATAATTCCCCCCCGGTTTTAACGCAGCCCGTCGCTTTTTTGCCTTTCGTGTTGCACTTATCATTTTTTGATATCGCTGTTGTTTTACACACTCGACGGTAATAATTCATGGATACGACGTAGTCGACGATACTCTTCCCCCGCTTCCTTCTCTTCCGCCTCTCCGTTCTCGTATTTTAATTATTTGCTCGACCATTTTCAACACGTACAGAATGTTCTACAATTGGTATAATTATGAAGGCGTGAATTCTATATGAAAATATAAACTGGAAATGTTGGATAAAATTTTTCCCATACGAAGCTTAGTTTTTGGGAATTAATCGTCAATTCTGGGGAATTAATTGACGCATTTTGAGCAAAATTTAGATATTATTTCTTGTTCGAAAGAATTAATTTTGAACATTTTGAAAAATTTTAAATGTATTGTATTTCTTGCTTTGCTCAGAATTTATAGTTACGTCAAATGTGTACTTTAAGCATTAGTTCTTCTCGTTTTCATATTTGCAATCCACAAACATGCAAAATTAAAAAAAAAATCAATTCATTTCATAATATCGAATGTTACTGCTCTTCACAATAAGCGAAATGTAACGTATTTATTTAAGCATATTTATAATCACCGACTTTTTATTTCGTGCTTCACAAGGCTTGTTTATCGCGAAAGATTCACCGCGAAAGATAAATTACCGAAAGATGAAATGGTAGTTACGGTCATACACGTGTTACTTACGGTGTGTTATTAGGGAGAAATATTAAAATGTTTTCATCGCTCATGCAGATGTTTATTGCCCGAAAAGTTTTCCCTTTGCCTTTATTCCATAAACTGGGTATAGGTGCTTATTACCTGTATCAGCTTTCATCGGCCACGTTGCTGTATAATATTATAGTGAAACGCGAAAGATACTCAAGCAATACGCAACCATTGAATAGATAACAATCACGTTTATACGTCCGAGATGTTAACGCTGTTGATATCAAAACGAAGTGTTATTAATTACAATATCGGTATGCAAATAATTCGGATTGCACATTTATTTATATTACAATTTCTCAACGACGTTGTATTCTATTTTAAACGAGCAATACTATTCGTTAAATAAAATAAAATTGAATAAGTAGTATTTTTAAAAAGAGAAACACCTGTCCGGTAGCTTGAGAAAGACGTCTTTCCTTTTGACATAAGAAAATGTGGAATGATTTAGACGCGGGAAATCAAAGAGCAGATAGGCATATCGGATAGTATAGTATTCTTTCATTCTTACCATTCCATGCAGTTCGACCGCATACCTGACGTTTTCCCCGGAGACCTAGGAACCACGGCAAATTCTGCACATAGAAGCAGAATATTAATTTCTGACTCAAGTTCGGGTTAGAATCCACCTGAGAATGGATAGGCTGTCTTCGTGGGTGATATCTGTATTTCAACCTCTGAAAATCTTCAGCAGTTTGATCGCTATCGTGTTAACTTCTCGGTTACATTCGGACTAACCAACGCTCGTTGCTTTTTCCACCTTGTATAAGGTAAGAACCGCTTTATTTTGAAAGGAACGAATCGAGATTTCGTGTATTTTATCTTACAAAATCTCCTGTAATATTTTCTGTCTCTTCTAAACAGAATATTTGATCGTCGAATCATTTTCCCAAGCGTATACGTATAGATATACCGGAATCGAAGTTAATCGAAGGATATTCGATAGATGTTAACCATTTAAAACCGTTTAAATTAGGTATGAAAATTGTGTCGTACAACCTTACCTACAGAAGGTAATTAGGTGACCTGTTTTACGTAAATCATCTTGTATATGGAGTTCTTCTATTAGAATTTGAAAATATTAGACTGTTAACGTTATTTCAAATTGACGTGCCTTCTTCTTGCTGAAATTGTTATTCTAAACATACCTCTGTTGGTTTAGCGTAATTGGATTGGAAACCAGTTTCGAAGTTGTACGCGTGTAAAAACATACGTGTCAACACACGTAACGTCTCACATTTTGCGTGTGTTCCACGCGTCGCGTATATTTTTCATTGGTAAAAAAAGCCGTACTGTACGTATTGAAAATTTGTCAAATGATATACGTGAAATATTAATGCGTTGCTTCCTTGTAAATGGCTTTGTAACATGGGCATCTACCGTGTTAAATTCACGTGAATATTTATGATGGCAGAGTTTCCTCCAAGAAAGAAACCGTTTCATGTTGACACACGATTTAAGATACGCGATGATTTGTCCGATTAATAATTCAAATAGTAATAATTTATAAACTTTTTCGGAGGGCCGTCGAAAATCGAAAAACCATTAAAACTCTTCAAAATTACGCGGCGAAGACGTAGAATTAATTTGTCAGGCATACTAAAATCATCATTCATCCGCTGCCATACACGCGATACTTTGCTCATCCGCAAATATTTTTTCAGATATAATTTATGAACAAGTCCCTGGCAAGTGAGGAATTTTTTTCTGTCATTGTCCGGATCTCGTGTCCCTCGGACTTTTTGGCTTTCGTTCTCCTCCTCTTCTTCTTCTTCTTCTTCTTCTTTTTTTTCAGCAAAATTTTAAGTAACGGTTCTCGGTGATGGTAATCGGTTTGTTCACTGTCGGAAATAATAAACGGCGGCATTGTACTTTGTCATAGACGCTAATCTTACGAGTAAACATTGGATTTTACGATGGACGTCTTATGATTCCATGCTACTCTTATGTTAAACTTACGAAATCTACCCGAAATAAACATGAGCTTCGTCATACTCACCTACAAACCTAGCATACCAGCGAGTTCAACATGCTTTTTTAAAAAAAAAAATCCTTTTTCCACATATGAGCCGTTCAGTGCACAAATCGATTAACTCCATAAAATGAGAAGTCGAGAAATTATTATAAATATAAAAAGTTATGACTATACCAAGTGCTTTGACACTTAAATTTAAGATTTTTCAAAAAGTGGAGTTAATCGATTTGCGCACTGAACGGCTCATATATAACTATTTTATCGAAACTTCCAAAATGTTACTGTTATCGATATTCTTAAAATCTCGTCAATATACTTCGAACGAAATCGATTATAAAGGATAAAGTAACATTTTCTGTAGAAATCCTAATTTTGATCGTCTTCTCTCGTATCTACATCTTTCTTTGATAGTGTAATAAATTTTACGTCGACAGACAAGTGAACTTTTCAAATCTAATTCACAAATTTATTTTCATCACAGTATATCGCAAATATTTTTCTACGATTTCCAAGTAGGTTTATACTAATTTTATTTATTTAGTTCAAATAATTCACAAGTTTATGTATATCACAGCGTATTATTTATCGTAAACATTTTTCTCCAATTTCCAAATTGTTTGTCCGTTTATACAGAACTCGCATATTCGTTAATTCTCGACTTAAAAGTTTTCGATAGTTGCATATTCCGGTTGACGGACGAATTTATTAGTTTCCAGCGAGGTGGATCGGCGTGTCCTACATTATTAGGATGGCAAGTGTTTGTTTAACACTCCGTGCAATTTCCTATCTTCCCATAGCCGAGAGAAGGGACCTCGTGAAAGGGATGAATGCGAAGAAGTGCAGGAGAGGAGGAGATAGCGATTGTAATTTATGCCGAAGTTAGCGAGCAACTTCGATGACTTTGTAAAATATTACTGATCCCCGTTTCGGAGATCTTATCTGGCTCCGACACCGCGATTCGTTTCGTCGGAACGCCTTTCTCTTCTTCTTCGTCTTCTTACTTCTGCTCTTCTTCTAGCAGGCTGGCGCCTGTAAGGAGGTCGTGCGTCACGCCGAGAGACCCACTGCGCCACACCGACTTCTTCGCTCTCCAAGTTCTGTCATTTGTTGATGAAATTTGTTCTCTTACATACTTACCTCTCTTCCACGTTCTTCGGAATCTCTCTGTGTTATGATCGATGTGCCGGATTTTTGTCCCAATCAACACACCTTTCTTCCGTTTCTTCTTGCAAACAAAACACCATTCCTTTCGTATTTTCTGTTTATTAGTTCGAACCTTAGTTTGGAGCGTTTTATGTTTATCAATGCTCCGTAGGCAATTTTGGGTGTTCGACGACTCAAACGAAATTTCACTCTTGCATTCCTTCGAACATTTCATTCGACTCTTGCAATTTTATCGTAGAGGAGATTGAAAAATGCGTGAGAAGTAGGTTACAAAAATTTTACGTGTACGTATTGTATTTCTTGCTTCGGTCAAAATTTATTTCACTCTTGGATTTTTATTTTTACCGAAAGGAGTTTTACACATTTGACTTAACGAACAATCGTGTAATGCAGCAGAGATTTCACCAAGTATCCCAGAATACTTTTTCAGATTCTTTAAAAGCCTAGAAGAGTAAAAAAAGTAGACTTAAACGTGAACAATACAGTTTGCTGAGTGTGAAGCAATATGTTTGCCTATGGAGGAATAATACTCTGAAAATGATCATAAAAGTGTCTATAAAATATGTCGAATATTTACAATGATTGTAGCCGTCATAATAAAATAATGTTTGCAATATACTATTATAAATATTAGCAAACAATCGATGAAAGTCTTTTTCACTATTCTTCAAAGAAGGACCTTGTCGTCGTACTTTACTTGACAAAAAAAAAAAAAATATCTTTTATTAACGAAGAATATTAATATCGAAATTAATTTTGTCATCAACCACGTTGGTGTGTATTTATACGAAACAATTCATACGAAAGATTTCGAGGGGTATAATACCTACGCAAGGATAAAAAAGGCGAACGTTATAGAGGAAACGAAACCTGTGACTAACGTGAAAGTAGGTAACAAATTGCCGAAAAAAAAAACAGTAAAAGTTTTTGTCGGGTCCCAACGCAGTCATTGCATGGTTTCCAGGTGTGGGTGCCGAAGGGGGTGATTGAGGCGCAGGGTTTAGATGCCGCGCGGCAGAGGAACGCACGCCGCGGAGGACACTTTTGTTTCGTACTTTAGTGTCATGCTGTCCCATCCATCGCGTTTCATCAGATATGGTAGCTGGGCCATGGCCTATCTCTGCTAGATGAGATGGCGAGTGTCCATCCCGAGGCCCTCTCTTTCCGGGAACCCCGTGGAGTAAAGGAGATCTCGCAGTAGCCAAGCTTATCTTTTTGCCTGATCGTGTTTCACTGTTTCCCTTATTTTGCAAGGCTTCGTTACGCGCAGATATTACCTACTTACAACCGTATGCGAGCGAGCGCCGTTACATGCTCTCTCGGCGCATACGAGCGTAAGCAATCCTCTGATATTTTCCCGCGAGGGACAATTACGTTCCTAGAAATCGTGTAACGAATGTGAAATCGTTATCTGGCGTACATTTGTTACGTACGTTGTCATTTTACTAGCTTACGCACTGTTTTAGTTTGTTTGAGCTTCCGAGACCTCGGGTGAGGTCTATTTTAGCTGTGCAGATTAAATTTTTCAGGTATAATTGTTCTTGTCTTTTTAGGAAAGTTTAGATACTTGGTAAGGCGACTGAGATTTTTGTGCTTAATGGTAATCGAGGTTTATATTTCTGCGGTTGACCGATTAACGTCGACCACTGTGAATTATAAACGTTGCCAAATAATATGATTCATGCTTTGATGTTCATTACATTCGCATTGAAAATCCCTATGCGAGCAAATCACTTAATCGTGATAATTACCTTTATAGCTTTGGTTTACCATTGTAGACATTTTTTAAATAACTTTGTCCTTTAGTCCGTCCTTGTTCATCTATAATAATTTTTATCGAAACATTTGCTCTTCTTTAAATCTTTCAAATAGATCCGTATATGGGATTGTTAATAAGTCGGGAGTACACATTTCTGGGCTTACGCGCTTTATTAATATTGTTTAATTTGGAGTAGTGGTTTAAATCAGATTTTACGTATATTTCATTTTCATGTAACAATTTTGAAGAAAATGTTAGGATGAAAATAATTAATATTCAAAGGGCAACTATGACTTACTAGTTAATGTTTTTTTCTTTTTTTGAAAATTTTCAATTCAACTTGTAGGTTGATGTATTTATATGGATATGCAATTGAGTTCAGTCGAGATTCATATTGTTATGCACGAGCACATATTTTTATAATCTTAGTGAATAATACAGTTTTCTAACTTACCACATATTACGTACATGTAACATAGTTACAATTTTTCAATCCCTTCGTTATTTCTTTTGCTTTACTTTCTCGTTTAATAAAAATGTGTCTAGAAAATATAAGAAACACAGTGGAGAGCATATACAATTTATTTCAATTCTTCATTATTCCGCTGAAACAATTAATTGAACAATGCTGAACACGTGGATAATTTATTACACCATTTCCTATGATGTATATGTTTTGACAGTTCCACAATGCAAACATTTTTACAACTGGGCATAGCATGATTCCTCGTGCAAAAATTCATGGAAAGTGTGGAACAAAACTTTTCTATTTGAACCTTCGTTGTCGAGGAAATGAACCTTGAAAATTTATGAGTCAGCACGCTTGGCCATGTCTCAACGTAATGCTACAAACTATTACTTGTGTTTATATTTCTATGTTTATGGACATTGCCAATTTCATAATTTGACTTCTGTCATTTTTTTTACTTACTATCGCGTTCAGCCTGACAAAATTAATCGAGCTACTGCAATTTACGTTTCACTGAAAACGAAGCTTCGTATAAAAAATATTATTCTATATTTTTGACATCAGACACTATATTTACATTCTCGTTCAGATTTCATAATGTAATAGTACTCAACTCTGCGGTAATATTTATCCAGAGAAAGATCTCGGAATGCTACTTACAAAAGAACATGCCAAATGATAATCACCGATTTTGATGAATCTTTGGTATATAATACTTCTCAAAAAAATATTCGACGCGTATTTTTTTATATCCGCAATCATCCACGGTGAAGGGGTGAAAATCGCCCTCATAGTTGGAATCTAGTACCTCAAAAACTATTAAAAATAGAGGAATGGTGTAAGTTTATGCATTTTGTATTTTTCAACGACAATTAAGAAAAAAGATAACATAAGAAAAAGTTCTAAACAAATATGTTTGTTACTCCCAATTTTGTGGACAATTTTCGTCCTTTCAATGTGAACCATCGCCGATAAGAAAAACACGTGTCAGATATATTTTTTACTTTATTATCACTTCACATGTTCTCTCGTTAAATGAACCTTTGTCGACGATCCTTCGTCCGTTTAGAACATCGAAATCGTAAAACAATAAAACGATCGAAAAATATAACGAGTGACATTCGTTTAAACAATACTACACGTTCCCGTTCAATCTTCGCAAGAACGTCGTAATGACTTGGTCTCTAGTACATGGTACTGGATCCTCTTGATCCTAACACACGGAATAATGATTCACAAACGTTCCATAAGGGATTTATCTTGGACCGAGGACGATCGTTAGGAGACAATAGTATTACTTTTCCTTTATTTCTCGACATATCCGCTCTCAGGATTCCACATATCTCGCCCGTTCTCTGCCCTCTTCCGCCTCTATCAGGTCCACGTTCTTTATATCCGATATTACTATTTGTGTATGGTAGAGAACGCAGTATCCATTTGAATTGTAGCGACGATACAAGTAAAGCTGAAAGAATGTGTTTGGTGAAAGAAGGGTAAGACAGAGAATGGGGGAGAAACGAACATTTGTGAATTCGGTAGTTTGGATGCCTCCAATACTAGGGGTCTGAAAGATGCGGCAGTGGCTTTATGCTTCTGGTACATAAATTTCGTTTCAATGGCGCGCGTATGAGTCGGCGCTCACTGTTCTCTTCTACCTGTCCTTTCCCTTTTTTTTTTCACCGTCCTCTTATTTCCGTTCCTTGCTTTCTTCTTCCTTTCGACCCTGGTTACTTCTGTTTCTTTCTTTTTTCTCTTCTCTCTTTTTCGCTTAGTCTCTCATCCGTTTGGGGAAATGTCACCGGTGCAGCAGTGACGCACGGAAAAATTAGCAAATTTACAGTCGGTTAGCTGTGTTTGCTTGTATCGTCCTTTCTTAATTTGTTGCAGTATGCCAGATAAGAGAAACAAGGGTAAACGGTGAAGCTTGCGTGGTAAATTTGCGTGTAATATTGGGAAAATTGATGTTCAGAAAGCAGACAAATGTTTGAGCTGATAATTTCGGAGAAAGTAATTTCTTTGTTCAGTACTGCAGAAAGTAATTATAGAGAAAAAATGAGTTAGACGAGAATGATAAACTTCATTCTGTGTTGAATTTGATAAACTTACTTAATTATTATTTTCACACTCAGTGTCACCGATTAAAATCGGCTAAAATAAATAAAATACATAGACACGTTCCAAATTCCAAATTTAAAAAATCGAATGAAAATCTCAGCGATCTTCTGAATGAAATCTAATTTCCCATAATATATTCACTCCGAATCATCGTTCCTAATAACCCCGTACAAGCAGTTGAGGCGACGTTAAATCTCAATTGAAAAAAATGTACTGTACTTGCCTGTTGATTGTTCCATCTCCAAAGATAAACTTGTTGACAATTCGCCTACAGTAGAACCTCGACTGTTGCATTCCGCCAACACGTGGCAGGAATTGTCTCTTAGTTGCGACTAAATAAAACGAAATGCAAGAGAAGAGGAAGAAGAATCGCGTATCTCAGTCCCATAAAGTCGGAGGTCTCGTGTGACACATAGGTTACGTCGTTAATTGCACGAACCTCTCGATGCTTGCGTGCATTTTCAGCTCCGTATTCGTGCAAGTATCGAGCCTCTACTGTACACAAAACACAGTGCAAAAGGGGATGACAGAAGTGGGCGTACATTTGGGGTGATTGGTGCGTTGCCACGAGCACGAACGCCGGCACTTTAGGGATCCAAAGGAACTCTTTACGCAGTCTGTGAAGAAGGCCTGACAAGGCGGAGTCCTCCGGGCAGGAAACAAACATTTGTTTAAACGATGCCGACAAGTCACAGCCGTAAATACCTACTAGTCGTTAATTTTCTGTTTAGCTCTGGGCCGCTTGTTCGTTAAGACTGTAATATATTCTCACCCCTGTAGCTAAAACAATTAACTGGACGGAGAAAAAAGAATCGGGATCTCTGTTGAGAGAGGTACGCCAAGGAAATAACGCCTGTGAGTGTAATACGGATTAGGGGTATAGATTATAGGTTACTCAATTCATCTTGTTGTCGGCAAAATTGATTCTTCGGTCAGTTTCGGCCGACTTAAATTTATGACTGTCAGCTGGATATCCGTTAGCTGGTGCTCGGCAATAATAGATTTCCTTTTCGTAATGTCGTAATTTATTTGTAGAGTGGAATTTCGAATCGTGGAATGTGTAAATTTCACGGGATACAAATTACGATTGAGTTGATGAAAATTAATGATTTTATAGGTATCAGATTAATAGACAGAGCGGTATCTTTGAGAAAAGAAAATAATGGTATTGTTGAAGCTTTCTGATTGTTACTTTTATGTATTACATTTAAATCTGATTTTTCCGTTGATTTGCAAGATAATGCGAAAAATGTCGAAACTGTTACTCCTTTTGTTTTCCTGGTATAAATCATTATTCCAAGTAGAAATTCTGAAAAAGCGGTGGTCTCCTGGCACGGTTTCGTTTTGTTAGTCGGTTACCATTTGTCGTACAGAAGGAAAGACCACCAGAGATAACGAGAAACAAATTCGAGGAACAAATTCGTAAGACAGCAAACGTGAAGGATCGCGATCCTCGGCTCGTTCATCCGAACCGAAGAGAAGAGCGCCGGGGACCCCCTGAAGCGTACGGACCGCCCCGAAAATATTTTTAATTTTATTGCAGCCTGTAATATGGAAATTCTATGGTCACAGTTATCAGGTGTGAATTGAATTATAGCGATTGCCGACATGGTCCTATTATTTATATCCAACCAGAAACACGTTTTCAGCCGCTGTCCTGCGAGCTTTCACGATACTCTGTGATAAGGAACATACGACGTCTAATAGCAGTCTATAAAATTTCATGTCGAATTCATACTAATTCGTTATCTACACACGGAACAGCGGAGATACGCTGCCGTATTAGAACGTACAAGGCGTATAATTAATTTTTAAACGTTTATACTGTCCCTTTTACGATTAAATAAAAGCGTCTCCGGCGATAGAAAGCTAATAAAAATTACACGGTTCCTGAGAAACGTTGCTCAATTGAGAAATACCGATTTTAATGAAATTTTGCGCTGAAATTATTTTCCAAACTTGCAGACTAAAAATTATTGACTCGAACAACTTGAAAGTATACATATAGCGATAGAAGGTCTTAGATATTAAAGTTACTGGATTGTGCATGAGAAAAAATGAATCGTTAAGTGTTACCACGTTTGTATGTTTAAACTTTTGTCCTGAAGCTAGTTTGAGTAAATTCGACTTGGTTGATTAAAGGGCTAATCTAAGGTAAGAAAGCTGTAATATGCGAAGAGCTTTCGGTGACGATTCACCAAAAGATAGGACCGTGTAAGAATGATTTGCGAAGTTCAAGTCTGTCGATATGAACCTCGAAAACACCCCACGTAGCGAACGGTTCTCATATCCTATAGACGATCTCTTAAAGGAACAAGCGGAGGCTAATCACAGAAGAATTTGTGCAGACTCTGTAAAAGAGCTTGGAATTTCACACAGCACCGTATGGAGTCATCTGATGGGAGAAAAAAGAAAGCTTGATCGGTGGATATCCCACAAATGGACAGAGCTCGATCGAAGGCAGACACGTTTGAAAGTGTGTTCTTTGCTGCTGTTACAAAATCAAAGTTACCTTTTTCTCCAACGGATATTTAGACACGACAGAAAATAAATCCTATGTAAAGACAGAGTCTACTTCCAGATGAATTCAGTGCTGTTTTTATAAGATCAAGTACGTATTAGTAGTACAGCGAAGTTATGAAACAATGAAATTGGACGTGGTTTTAAGAGGGAACGACACTTTGAAGCCTGAGAAAAAGTGTGTTTTTAGTGAATTATTTTTTAGATACACACGCTTCTTTGAAATGTTATTGTTTGGGGATTTAAATGTGCATATATTGGACAATATTTAAGAATTTTTTTTTATTATCTGTATATTACACGTTAATTTGAAATTGTAACTTAACGTGGTACCAATTAATTATCGTTATATTTATTTCAAACGTAAGGCAAAAGTTAAAAATATAATAGGGTTCGAATGTTTCTCTGACAGACTGTGTAACAATTCTGTCAGATACAAAACAACTCTCGAATTGACATATTCTTCGGAAGATTTTCTTCGTAAAAATTTGCAAAACCCGTAGAACGCAAGTTACAAGTTTCAAATGTTTCATTCAGTGAATACCAAAGACGACATAATCGGAGGAAATGATTCAAGAATTTGATAGTGGGTGCTACTTCCGACACACTCTTTTGTTGTACATGTCTCTTCAGTTAGGGTGACCCATTTTAAATCGCTTCGAATCTTCTGCCAAACGAGGAAGTAAGTGGATATAGATAACGTCACGCATATATCAGTTGGCGGCAGCCATATAGCAGTCTATATGGCGATCCTGTACGATTCTATATGAGTGAGTATAACCGTTGGCAGCACTCACGCAACGAAATGTTCTTCCCGCGAGTTGTCCCTTCAGGTCTCTACGATTTCCTCCTCCTTCAGTTTGTTTCACGTCCATAAGGGAATTTAACAGAAATCGTCTAAATCGTTTCGTGCGGCGGAAGTCGTTTGGTTTTGGCGGAACAATGCTCACCGATCAGAGGATACCTTTGCAACAGTCGAACAACATGTTCCGTAAAGTTGCTTCTACACTGGCTCTATGCAAGTGGCTCGTGGACGTTAGCGATTGAATTTTAGATGTTTATGAGTATTTGCGATAGCGTACCATGTTGAATGTTGCAATTAGACAAGTGCTGACGACGAAGAGCGTGTTCGTGAGTATTTGTCATGGATCTCCATCGAGATGCCTGTTGTTGTGAGTTCGTAAAGTTATGGCTTCGACCAACAGATTCCTTACTAGTGTCATTGCTTTCTAGTAGGGGAGAATCCCGATGTGCAAATCACCAATCTTCATGAAACTTACTTCGAATGTAGTTCAGGGCACAATATTTGTTTTATTGTAAGATGCACGTCGAAGAGGTGAAAATAACTTTCAAAATTGATGTTTAGAGAACTATTTACCATTTAATCTATTTTCAACCAAAGTTCTATATCTGTATAAATTTCTGACCGTAAAACAAAATGCGGCTAAACGAGAAATTATTATAATCATAATATGTGCAATATTTTATACTTCTGGGAAAAATTTTAAGGGATGATTCTAGAAGTCAAAATAAGGCGAAACTGAAAAATAAAGAAATTGCGTTTGAGGCCTCATTTTTTAGTTATTAATGTTTAAAAATATCCCCGTAGCCGAGCAACCCTCCCTACGCCAACGAATATAGGGCACATCAAGATACGGGGGGTGCAGTAATCCTGAAAACCAACGATACACGATCTTATCTCGTCGATACCATACCCTGTTTAATTTGAAACAAATGAAAGAATATTTTTCGTCATTTATCTCATCGATTCTTCTCGAACTCGACGCGAATTCCACTCGTTTTATGTATAAACGGACTTTAAGATAGAAGGTGAAAGTGATTTCCTCATCGAATTTCCTCTGAATTACGAACACATGACACCGACAGCTTCTGGAACGTTCACAAACAATCGCAAGTGTTTGTGTCACGTACAGTGTGCATCATATATTCGGTAATGTTGTGAGTCACTTGCGCGGTTGGGGCAGATGCGACTTCAACCATTTCGCTACCAACGACCATTATAGCGGTCTTCTGCAGATTTATCTCTGTGTTATAGATCTGTGTTACAACTGTTCCGTTGATACTACGAATGGCCACTGTACTGGGCAGCTGTGCCACGTATAAATATTATTTGAAAATAATATTTTAATATTGGGAATCGCCTTGAGTACTCTTATCACGGTTATCTGGTTGAAATGTGATCGTAGAGAGCTCCTTTCATTAGAACCTTCAGTATTGAAAATGAAAAATAATTACAGCGAAGCAAATCAGGTGAATATGGCTGATGGGCAAGCATCGGTATTTGTTTTTCGGTTAAAAATTCACATACCACCGGGGTACGATGAGCAGGTGCGTTATCATGCAGGGAACTGGTTTCTTTTGCATGATAATGCACCTGCTCGTCGTACCGCGGTCGTACGTGAATTTTTGGCCAAAAAAGAAATACTAGTCGATCAACCATATTCACCTGATTTGGCTCCTTGTGATTATTTCTCGTTTCCAAGGAAATTCTAACAAAAGGGACTCTTTACGATGATATTTCTACTATACAAGCATCTGTGATAAGAGCATCTACTCGAGACGATTCCTAAAGCAGATCTCCAGAAATCTATTCATTCTATTGCAAATATGATCAATCTCGTTATTAGTGTCTTTTGTGTCCTATGTTGTATTATTTTTTAGTAATTGAATAATATTGCTGGTAAGAGTGACAGTAGAAAATAATATTAACAGCAAGTCAATAAAATGTTTCAATAATTTAATATCCTTAAGTCAATATGATTTGCAGTTTTACTTGAACTTTAACTTTTTATTTCTTACGATTCTGTTTATAGATAAGTTATAGAAAGTTTATAGATAATCTTTTCAGTCGTTTCAATGATTAGTTATGGAACCTTTAACCTATACAGATTTGCTTAATTAAGAAATAAAAATAATATCTAATATTTACTAACAACATTACAAATTTTTAATAATACTTGTAACATAATATGCACTTATATAAGGAAAAATAAGCAAATAATACGACACACTAAAATGATTATATTCAGAAATTAAAATCCTTTTGGCGAATATAAATCTGCTTACAACAGCAGTCGTTATCCACGCTTGGTGATTACGAGAAAAGTTTACGATCCAAGGAAAGATATGGTAACCTAGTAACATGTAAAACATTATGCTGTGTCTCTTTATGAGGTCATCTATATTTGTTTTAGCATTTATATTACATTTCAGGAGGTTTATATTCGAACAGAAACGTTTCTCATAAAGGTCACAAATCTTGATTTGTTTAGTTACAAATACATTTTATTTCATCGTTCATTTTAAACTGCTAAAATCCGCTGCAGCGAAAGGGTTGAAGAATATAAATCGATTTAGGTGTATCATCGGAGTATTCCTTATTTCCGTATAGAAGCCGAATGAAAATATTCGTTTTATCGAGAAAGCTTTCACTGAAATATTCGTACAATAATGATATACTTGCACTTATGTTCCTGGATCATATGGTTCGTGAAAAAGAAAAAAAAAAAAGAATGTGCCGTGATTCACGGTTAAATCTATAGACACTTCTCGCGATTCTTTCCGTGAAATTTCTCACGGCAGTTCTGCTGAAATTATGCCGTCGGCTTCGGATGATGGGACGAGGACCGTCAAAATATTACGACCCACTCGGTGCAAAACATGAAAGCACACCCCTCATAAATATTCCCAATAAATACCACCGATACCTACCGTTTGTTGACGCCTACGACGTATGCCGACGTCGCTCTTTTCCAACGGCTCTCCGTTGCATTTGCGCCTGATCAAATTTATCCGTGTTTTTTTTTTTTTTTTTTTAATTTTTTGCGATACTGTAGTTTCATTTCATTGCATTTGTTTCTCACGTATAGGTAATTGCGTTGCAATATTTAAACTAAAGTAAATTGAACCTCCTATTTTTTCGTAAATTATTAATTTACGAAAATGCGTAATTAATTCAGTACACAACATAATATTTATTTATTTTAAGTCGCATCAACCTTTAAGTTCAGTTATTAGCGACTCGTTCTGTAGTGACGGTATTTATTTAAGTTTTTGAAGATTGGCACTTTTTAGAAATCTCAGTAGCTGTAGTATCTCCCCTTTGTCGGTTAAATTTTTGCATATACAAGAGTCAATCTCGCAATTTTTTGTTTTGTTTTGGTACAGGAGACATGATATTGCGTAAATTGTTTCGAAACATATTCTATTATTCTAAAAGAAATTACTTACTATTGACAAAATATGAAGAAATTTTGCTACACTGTTTATTTAATTTCAATCTGAATTTTACGTTAATTTTATACGATTTTTAGAAAGTGCAATTGTCTGTAAGAAGTAAAAACATTTTTCATGTTTTATATACTTTTTTGTATTAAATGTTTATTAAAATTTTTAATGAATTCATGTATCATACGTACTGTGCAGAGCACATGCATTCACACATAAATATTAATTTATTTTCTGAGAAATTGTTCTCAGGTCTACGTAATAATGCGTGTAACATTTAAATCGTCTTTACACAATCGAAGCCTTCCCTTCTTGCAAAAACCTATACGAATTTGTGCGCGCATCTTGCACCGTGCTGCACGTAAACCCGAAGCTGACATAAAAAAATGTGATTTAGCCTTGTTATCTTTTTCGCAGTCGACCTTTTTTCGCAACCAAATTCGTATTTTTTTATATGTCTATCGAGTTACGACCTAGTTGTATAAAATATTCTATACCGCTTTATTCTTCTTTTATAGTTTCAAGAATAACGACAAGTGTTACGTACACTGTAGCTCAACAGTTAAAGATCAACTGACTTTTAACTGAGATCAATTTTTCTCTCGTATTGCACAACGAGCGGTTTCAAACGTCACAAGTTTTTACGTTTGTTCGTATAAACATTAAGAATGGAGAATAATAACGAGTGTGGTGTAAAGTTTGTTTATTAAAAGCTGTCTTATCGTCTTTTCGCCAAAGTGTCCTCGCTTCTTAATAGTTTCGGTTATCTTTCAACTTCGTACGTAAAGATAAACGTTTTAATTTGTTTTTTTTTTTAACTACGGCGCACCGAAACATTCTGACAAAATTACGAAAATTACGAATTCGTAATTATAACAGCCTGTTGAAAGTGTGAAAAATATAAATACTGTCACTTGATCACTTCGATAAAAGAAATCGGCATTTTTAAACTTTTAGAATTTTTGTGAATCTCAGTTTTGCAATTAAAAATCTGGAAAAATTCCCAGATGTGTATCCCACTGGTCACAGTATCCCTAATTTTTTTTGTGCAATACAAAAGAAATCGAGCTTAAACTGTAAATCACGTTTCAGTCTATAACTACCCTTATAGTAGGGAGAGGAGGCTGGAACTTGGCAGAAAGAGTTTTCCTTGATAGGCCTATCGATTGACATGTCACAAGGTCAATTTGATTTAGGGGCACTTTTACCATGCTTATTCAGTTATACCCTTTAGTCGAATCAATTTTCCCTTAATTCGTTTTTATTAATTCTCGTGTATCGTAGTATCTCAATAACTTTTTCAAAAGATTCTCAATATATTTACATAAATTTAACTTTTACAGCACGCTTGTATCGATGTTCTCAGATTCGTTATCCCTTATTTCATCGCTTAATAGAAATTAAGCAATTTAAAACAGAATTCGTCCTTTATATTTCCATTTATATTCATGTTTACACTTAAAAACCACACGTTTTATACATTATAAGTTCTTCAGGTTGGTCGTATCGTAACAAAAAGAAAAGAAACATTAAATTCGTGTAGCCAGTTTATCGCAGTTTCTTTGCTTCGGTTAAAAGATAATTGTAGTCGGCTGTTTATTTATAAAGTGATTTTGCGCAACCGTACAATTAATTCCTAAGTGTTATAATAGAATAGGACAAATGATATATTGATACGTACATGGTATTTTGCGGCTACAGCTAAAAGGAAGTTAGAGGAGTGAATAGGAAAAGGTGCAATGGTGGGAAGGTGCATTCATGAAAAGATTGCTTCTGCGTGAGCTCGTGTGGACCGCCACGAAGGCTTACAATGGAGGCGCAGCTCGTCGGTCGATAATCCTGATTTAGTCGTGGTCGTATATTAGACTAAGGATCGTGAAATTGAATGGTGGAATCAGCAGAGAGACCGATCCTGCTTTTATCCGGAGGAAGGTGAACTATACCGTGCGAAAAATAAACTACCTTTGACGCGGGCAGTGTTAGTAAATTTCGCAGGTGGGCAGTGTCGCATAGCATCAATTTCTGCTTTTTCCCTGCTTCTTCTCTTCCTCCCTTTATTTAACATTTCTATTTCTTCTTAACTTTCCTACAATCTTTCACTTCGAACACAATGTTTACGTTACGGCGGTTTCGTTGTTTTTTTCTTTTGTTTTATTTTTACGAAATAATACGCAATGTGTTGTTGTGTTTTTGTAATAATCGTATACTTTGGCGTTTTGTAAGGGAAATAATAGGCTGAGTTGTAAGTTCTAAGTCAGTTCACGTCGTTTCGTTTGATCTGTTGGTTGCCTTGTTTAACCCTTTCACTGCTATTGGCGCCTATAGGCCCTTTGGAAATTTTCTTTTCCTTAAATTTTGCTTAAAAGTCGATCCTTCGAGTACTCTCGCTTCAATTTAATGGTAGAAATTAAAAAAATGACATATTTGAAATTTTTAAACGCCGAAACGAACGATTTTGCCGATAATCTGCCGCAGCGAAAGGGTTAAGTGCCTTTATTCATATGCAATGGAAACAGAATGTGATTAATAAAAAATGCGTATAGACCATGAAGCATAATACTCTTTATTTCGAAGGCTAGAACTGATTGTGTAAATTGTTCTAAATATTACAAAACTTGATATACATAAATCGGGTAAAAGCTTTGTACGTACATTAAAGGTACACATGAAACGAGTATTTGGTAATTAAAAATCCTTGGTTTTAATACACGTGAAACAGGGACCTCTACTAAGAACTCACGACTTACCTTATTATCTGAATCATTTCTAACAAAACTAACCAAATCATTTTACATTATGTGTGTGATATTTCCGTTGAGATTCACTTAATAATAGTCCAATATGTTTTCATGTACTTCGTTCTGTATACCTAAGAACTAATTTTTGTTCGATACAATGGTAATTACGATACAGCGTACATTTATTGTGTATGTGTATAGCGTAGAGCAATCTACTGTGTCCATTTAAAACAAATTTCAAAATATCATTTCTAAATGGTACAACAGTACGGAAGAAATTTATTTACGAAAGCTGGATGAAAGTACGATTCTATTTTCCTGGGTGAAATAATTTTCTAAAAATGCGAAAAAAGAAAAAAAGAAATATTTTCACCATTAACGGTGAACGTGATAGATAGCTCGTTTATAGTTGCACGCGTGTCAATTTTAAGATTGTGATAGGATTACATGTTCATGAGTTAGACGCGTGGTAACCACAAAAGTGCTACCACGAAGCTATAAAAAAGTCCCACGCCTGATCAACGTTGGATTATTATGCTTGGATACGAAACCTATACCACCAGCCCGTTATTAATGCGACCGATACTCATTCCGCACGCATCTGTAGATACAATCTCCTCCGTCCAGGCAATCGGATCGCGGAGTCTAAACCCGTAATTACTATTAGCCCACCCATAGCGAGTACGATGCTAAGCGGACGAACAAAATTACGCGTTCTTAGGTTTACACTATCCAAACTACACGAGACAAATCCCTAGGCTTGTGTGTTTGTATTTTTGTTTTCTTCTTTTTTTTTTCCCCGCTCCTTTTTCAACAAGTTAGGTTAATTTTACGCCAATCTTTCGTGCATTTTATTTTACACCTTTTGTCTTATTACACACTGACAGTCGAACGAATCACGGTTGAATAGGATTGCTGAACAGAGCTGTAGAAAATCTGCCGGCGAACCTTGTGTTAGGAACAATGAAGAATCGTTTCGTTGTTTCGAACGATATTGCGAAATAAAATTTTGAATAATAAAGTACAACATGGTAGAGATCTACCAAGAGTAAATCTTGTTTAACGTTTACGGTGCCGTTTTCAAAATTTCAAACAAAATTAAACAAAGTGTGAAACCTGTTCTTTTCTTTTTTTTTTAAACGATATTACATCTACGTTATATTTAAAGAAGTTTAAGAGAAGATATCTTGCAATTTACAAGGGTGTAATGAAATTGCAAGGTTGGCATAATGTCTTGGAATATTGCGCTGTCATCGTTCCATTAGCACGTAGCTTCTTTCACGATTATTGATGTTGTCGCGTACCTTTATTCGACACGAGATTTCAGCCAATCAATCACTTGGAATTTAAATACGTATTGCAAATTGTATACAGGATCATTTTGTTCGAGTTAGTTGTGTACACGTTATTAATTACCGAGATGTGAAAAATGATTCGCGTTTTTATCTCATCTGGCTAACAGATACGGATCGATACCACCGGTGGTAAGCTTTAGTAAATGATGCAGCTATCCGGACATATTTCTTAATGTCTCATTTAAAGAATCTCACACGTGTAGGTGCAACTCTTTTCCTACCATCGGCTGTTATTAATCACTCCGTGTATCATTTCATTAAATGACCAATCTGTTTTCTTTTGCTTTCAGGCACTGAGCGACAATTTAGAACCGGAGAAACGGTGAGTTGATTAATATAAGATCACGTTAGGGTAGATTATTTCTCATTATTTCTTATTATAGTGGAATGACTTGCATGCGACACTTCCTAGTAGGTACTATTTTAATACTTGTCTATTCTTTTCATACTTCTCTCGATAACCTTCTAAATTCTCTCGAGAAATTGTAATTAATAGGACAATCACGTTCTACAATTTACCGACTTACTTTTATTTCAGGCAAAGTTACCACCTTCAAAGGTTACTTCGCTATTTGTTGGTTTCTTAACCGCTTCGATCTGCCGCGCTTGTGACGCAATGTGCTTGTTGTGGATGAAACGCGTCGCTGATTTATACGTACGATCGCGTTTCGGAATTTACTTAGGTGGCCAAAAGATATCAGAGTACGCGAAATTCTATATCCTTCATTATTGAATTTCCAGGGGATTTGTCGTATAAAAAATGTTCACAGATTCGTTTCGATTATCTTGTATACGTATTTAATACACCTCACGTTTGATTAAATAAATGTTCGACTGACAATATAAATCTGTTGGAACACGTGAGAGGTGTTCGTTAATGACTTTTATATCCATTAGTATTCCGGTAGATTTGGGGGTTTTTAATAACTTCGCAGCATGAACGGGGAAGGTTGTTTATTTATGAGAAACACTTATCCGAGACAAAGCGGACCCGTGCTATTTTCTCCGAGAAGCACCTGGTACAAGTTTTAAGAGAATTTGATATATCGAAAGGGATGGTGAAACTATTTCGACCGACACCCCCACCTAATTCCGGCCCTTTTGCTTCAGACCCTAGATTCCTTCTTCCCTCGATATATCATCGTGTCGTCTAGATCGCGCCTTCGAAGATTCTTCCGTAATATAGGGCACCGCGTCTCTCTTCTATCTATCTGTGTGTCTCTATCTCTCCTCTCTCTCTATATAGATCTATCTGTTATCTATCTATCTACTTATATGTTTACCTATCTCTATCTATCTACCTATCTATTCCTCTCTCTTTCTCTTTTCTCAATTTCAAAATAAAGTTGTCATTTAACAATACATGCGGCGTATCTTAACTCGATAGATCGACATTGAATATTTCATTCGCATATTATATAATTTAAACATACTCTCTGTTACAGATTTACACCGTCGATATTAATGCGAGCGTTCCCACGTCTCAAATGTATTATCGACTTGACGAACACAGATCGCTACTACAATGAAAACGTAAGTGAAGTGTATTCGAAAAATTCACTTTTTGTTTCTTCTTCCGAGCCCTCTGTAATCTTGCAATTTTACATTTTGACGGTGGAGATCAAGAATTAATAATTAGATTAGTCAGACCTGTCACGACCTAAGACCAATCAATTACATCAGTAAGTCCTAAAGTCAAGGCAGTATTCGGCTGTTCCATGGTCTCTTTTTCTTCTTCTTTGGCCAGTCATTTGCCACGCGAAGAAGACTAGGGTTTGTGAGAGAAAATATTTTAGAAATAATACATCTTTAAGCCATCGGTCATTAACACAAAACTCTTTTCATCTTGTTCAGATCTAATTAGAACGCTTTATACATAATAGTATTCTTAATGATACTTTTAATTTTGACTTTGTAAACGTTTTCTTGGGAGGAAATGATTAATTCTTCAGAAGGATTAAATAACGACGAAGCACAATTGTTTGTATATATTTTATCAGTCATTTTTAATGTTCTTTTAAAAAGAAATCAACGTAAATACGATAGTGGCACTTCCACCATAATTAGATATTAGTAGTTCTGTATTTTTTTAAAATTCACAACTACACTAGAAATAATGTCACAATTTTTAATATTCTAAAACGTTGTTTATATCGGTGTACAGCTCCTTTTATTAATCATTTTACATAATTTGCTACTTTTTTATCGTTGCAAATCGTAGTCTGTAATGTTCACATATATTCTAAAATTTAAATCTAGAGAAATAGACAATAAAAGTTGATTGATTTAATTTGACGAAAACACTTGCAATTATAGACGACAACGCGGGATAGCGATATAGCTTGTTGATAATAGATCTACGGCCTAGATTCTAGGTAAAAATGAAAAATGACAAAAAGCTGTCTCTTCCACCTGGACAATTAATAATTATTTTCACTGTTATTTTGTTATAGGACTTCGTAAAATATGGCGTCAAGTATGAGAAAATTATGGTACACGGGCGGGATGTCCCATCTATGGAAGTGGTGCTAAAGTAAGCGGAATAAAACCTATTTTTCATCATTTTAATTATCCTATAAGTATTATTTTCAGCCTTATTTCTACCTTACGTCTTTCTATTGGCATCAAATTTTTGGTATATCGAACCTTGTCTCCTTTAATGATTATTTCTTATCGATACGTTGTTTCTGTTTCGTCCGTTTGTTTGGGGATCAACGCTTCATTTCCACGATACAGATGATGTTCAGCGATCACTTCGCTATCGAGTGCCTGTGTATCATCTTATTCAAGAAGTATAGCTTTCTTTTCTTCTTTCTTTTCTTTTTTCTTTTCCCGATTTTGCACACGTTTCTCTGTTACGTGTACACGAAAGAAAAAAATGCTCGAAAATTATTGCCGATCTTTCGCCAATATTTTAGATTCGTTAATTTAGGTTGTAAAAAACGTGTTATACGGCGCGTCATATTACACCGTCCAGGAAATCTTACCTCGTTTAGTACGAAGAAACGAATGTATTGCAGCCGAGGCTGCAGTCAATTGCAAAATCGAAATTGTTCGCAACTTTTCGTCGTATTGTTACTTTTCAATATCGATAGAATTTTGTTATGTTTGTTTTTTTTTTTTTTATTTTTCTCAAAGTAGCGAGTTTCTATTTTCAAATTTAGGAGATAGCAATATCGTCTTAATTATCTTCGTAGTTGAAGCAATTCGCATTTTTATCGATGTTTGTCGTTAGAAAGATCGCAAACTTTATGTATCAAATACGACTGTTGGTTTATTCGTGAAAAGTGTCGAGTAAAATTGAACCTTGAAATTCCAAGGCGATACCGATGATAGTTTGAAACGACATTTACATATTAACCTTTGCACGTTGCCGTCATATTGATTTTCTTATTGGCGAATATGTTTGCGCCATTGAATAGCATTTCTCTGAACATAAGGTGCAAAACAGGTTGGTACACTGACGGGTTGGCTAATTAACTGCAATAAACGTCTGATGATTTACAGAATATTATACAGTATGCACATATGCATGCTGCTTTGCGCGCACACACGTACAATTATAAGGTATAACACGCTACTGCACGTAAGTTTCATCGCGTAATGCAAAAGTGCGATGTGTATAATTCAATTATCGTTTCTTTCTCGAGTCGATGAAATTCCAATTCCGTTTGTCAATATTCCAAATTTTATGTCGAACTCGACACAAAGTGAAGTTTATCATTCTCGCCTAATTCGTGTTTTCCTATAGTTACTTTTAATTTCACCGCATTTTTATTATCTGTTATTATCTGAATTTCCGAGTTTTGGTAAGAAGCTTTGTTAAGCACACGTATTATTATTATTTTTCGTGTTCTAGTTTGTCTAAAGGAACGTCAACAGTGTGGTTCTGCGATACGGAATAGAAAATAATTTCAAATTAATTTTACGTAAATTAATTCACCGCGATAAGGTGGGTCAAAATGGGCGATGCAACCAAGTATTATACACAGGTGATGCTATTAGTAAAAATAAGTCTAAAATTGTAGATTAAATTTTTTCGTATGATTTCTCATTTTCGAAGAAATCGAATTTGTAAATTCTGTACACACGCGTACAATTGCTACTGTAATATCATTTTGCTATAGTTATTTTACATCATTTTTCTGCAAATTTATAGACATTACTAGTGCTGCAAGCTATTTTTGCCTAATTTGAAATTTAGGAAAGAGAAGCGTATCACAATTTATTTTTTTCTTTTTTCTAATTCGCCTGATATTTCATGTATAACTTTGTTGGTACTATGAATGGGTCAGAAAGTCAATAGAGGCTGATATTCGAGCCAAATTTCTGTGAAGACAGGTGAACAACTGATACAACACCAAAAACGACTCTAACTCGAAAACAAGATCAAACAGTACTCATTATTTATATATGCTAAATCCACCACTGAAATTATGATACACTCTGTATGATAGATTCACACTTGGGTTTAGAATAATTCTTCTACATCGATCTTACCGATTTCATCGTACATTAAACGTACGATTAAATCATAGCACGTATTATAGTACATTTCATCTTAATTTAAAATGTTACTAGTTACTGTAACGAGATATACCTAACAGAGATCAGGTTGCACGATATTCACTACCATGTTGACATTATGCGGACTCAGGTTCCTTAAATGCGTTCGAATCGTGTTCGTTGAGGATTCGAGGCAAGTCCGACTACAATGTACCCGACGCGCGATAAAGGACGTGGGTGTTGACGCTTCAGCAACGACGTCTTTATTCTTTGAGGCATGGAACATAGGTTTCCCTGTGTTCTCTGTCTTGTATTGCGAGACAATGCTCGTATATTCCACGAATACAAAGGAATACCCTGCGAGAACGTTCGCCGAGCACCAGAATACTTGTGGAAATGTACGAAAAGTGTCGCCAAGTTCGCTGTATCGAATTTTGGCCGAAGAGTGAATCAATTTTAACGAAATAATTACCTGTAAGGTGACGATACTTTTGCTGTGATAGACGTTATGTTGATAGATCAGCTTGTGTCAAGGAGTGATCTAGCTGTAACTTAGGAAGCAACGAGGGTAAAAACCTAGGAAAATCTGGGAATAAATTTACATGGTGGGCCACGTGAAACAGGCCACCTAATCATATTCTCTATTTGGCTATGAGGATGTGTAATTTAAACGGTTTCCAAGGATGGATAAGATGGAAAAACATTTTTCTATTTTTTTTTTTAAGGTTGCCTGTTTTTTCACAGGAATAAACAAATGAAGACGTTGATATGCATTTGAACATGCATAATGATATGGCCTTAAAATGGCGTTGGACTCTAAAATTTTAAATCCTTCATCATGTTGCCATTTCTTTCGTCAACAAATTTTTCTTCCATCTTATTCATCCTTTGAAACCATTTAAATGACTACTTGGTATTGCTAGATAATTAGGTGGCCTGTTTTACGTGGCCCACCCTTCCGTTGATAATTTGTCACTTCATCTCATGTAGGTAATTTGTCCTTAGATCTAACGAAGATTGACGAACAATCTCGAAGTTGCTTTAATAAAAACAAATAAAGATCATCCAATTGTATTGTCGATTTTATTCCGTTTAGAGTGTGTTATTGATCTAGTTCAGTGGAATTAAATGATTTCACCTTGAAGATTCTGATTACCGGCGTTACATATGCCGCACAAGAGAAATACTGTGACAGCATTAGCACAGAGGTGAAAAAGAAACATTCGGTGAGGCAGTTGTGGGCGGGTAAAATATGCTTCACGTTTTCTGGTGCACGTAATAGCAGAACGTGTACGCGTACTTGATACTTCTGGTGCCATTAATTCGACGCATGAACCTCGCCGAAATTGCTGCGATACGTCCTGGAAATTCTCGTCGCTTCTCTTTGTTTTCTCCACCTTGGGAACATTGCCAAGATGACGAGAAATGCGTCTCACTCTTGGGACCACCCGGACAGATCGCTTAATTACGCAAATTTGCCATCATCTATCATTCTTGTCTTCGCCCCGTGTTTCCTAAGCACGACACTTGCTCGGCTTACGCATGATCCAGGTACTGTTTGAGGGAAAAAACATGCTAATTTTGTTTGATACGTTTATCGGTGAAATGCATCGAGCTTGAAAGTGTAGCATATGCGTAGAATGAGAATTCAATTTTCAAAATGTTGCGTGCAAAGTCAAAATAATTAGAGTACAATGGAAGAGAAAAATAGAGAGTATAATGTCGATTTAGGTTTTTCTTCTTTCAATATTCGCTGAAGTTTCTGCACTTATCAATCGTAATATTCGACAAAATACGTATTCTACGAATACAAGAAAGAAACAGTTGTTTTTATGCAAATTTATCGTGAGTATAATGTATAGGGGATTCGACCACTCTTGGGAGAAAATTTAAAGCACGATTGTAGAAGACGAAAAGGAAGAATAAACAGAATTATGTTTGAGGCTTCGTTTTTTAGTTATTAACGTTTAGGAGCAAACCTTCCACAATATTGATTCATCGAAAAAACATTTATTTATCAACGTTCATTTAAAATTTGCTGTAAAAATTACACGATCTGCAATTTCACAACACTTTTCTGGTAGATTTCCCATTACGAGAGAAAGTAAAAAATAATAATAGATAATACGATGATAAATCTCTCTTTAAAAGTCGAAAAGCAACAAAGATAAAGACGTATACTTGTTTAGAAAATTAACTATAATTAGTCATATTAGTCAGAAAATCAGTGTATAAATACATATCGAATGTCTGTACCTTGCACGCATAAGGAGAGTATCGTAAAATACGCAGCATCCGATGTATCCATTGACAAGTTCTCACTTCGTCGTTGTCCTTACATCTAGCGAAGATCGGTACACATAAAAAGTTGTTCCGTCTGAAAATCCATCTATCCGTTAACACGAATTTAAATACTCACCCTTAAGCACTTTCCACAGGGTGTCATTTTAGTCATTCTCGGCAAGAATTGTCTGGGTGTTTGTGGATATTGCGGTAATCTTGCACGATGTACTTTGTAAGTTCCTGGAGTTTTTACTCTACGCTGAAATTCAGGATAACGTGTAGTAGACGAAGCGATAGGAATAGGGCCTCGTATACCTGGAACTAGATTTGCGAAATTAACATAAAACTTGTTTTTCCTGTTACAATTTTTCACAAGCGAAAGCAACTTACACGAAGGTTCCGATTGATCTTCGGTCTCGTCGAATGTGCCGTCTGACCATGTTAGATTTTCGACTGCAAACATAACATATGACATAAGAAAAATACGTGAGAAAATGATTCGTAGCAAAAATTACATATTTTATATTCTGATATGAAGACTGTTGTATTTTTATTATATACAGATAGTTTTCAAAGAAATTCGCGGTTAAAATTGATAAAGAGTAACATGCACCACCGGCCAAAAGTTTGGGATTACTGTGCACTGCAAGTTACATCAAAATTTCTAGAAAAAAGTAAGCAATCTTAAGAACTTTTTAACGAATTTTTTGTAATTTAAATTAATCGAAATAGGGCAAATTGCTATTGATCTCTACATCATTTCAAATCTATAAAAAATTAGCAGTAGATTCGACGTACGATCCAGACGACGCGCTACAGCTACTCCGACTGTTAATTCAGGGCGTCGTCTAAGTTGCTTAAGTGGTGTCATTGGGGCAAGACTACGTTGAAACTCGCGCGGTGGTGTTCTTGGGGTTGATGCCGCGGAACAGTCAGCCGTGCAATATTCCGTATGACTTCGATCGATAGGTGACCGTTGCGACAACGGATCTAGCGATACTTCTCTGCAGATATATGCAAATTTTAATTGGAAGCACCGAGAGGCGCAAAAGTACCCGATACTCTTCTTCTTTCTTTTTTTACAACTCAGAAAAAAATAAAAATGAAGAACTGACATGTTTCATACATTGGTTTCTTATTCGATAAGAAAATATTGATAACAATTCGAGAGTTCGTTGAGTAGATTGTTTATAATTCGATAGAATTTACTTCTTATATAGAAAAATGCTTCCTTTATGTGCAAAATCTGCAACTGTTCATTTCGTTCTGATTTTCGAGCATTCAAATATTACAAGATTTCAAGCTTTCGTGTACTGTGGCAAGATACGTAATTTCACATCTGTGTATTTCGAAAACGACGCGGAAACGAACGTGTTTACACGAACTTCTGTTCTTCTTTTGATTGCCACTGCACATTTCCGAAGTTTAGCTGTTAAGAGCTAAAACTTCCTGCGTATTTCGAGTAAAAATTGAACACCGGTGTTGCAACATTGAATTGATTATTACGTGTACCTTGCAACGTGTGCTTACAATTGCTCTTACGTTTGATAGATATTTACGTGAAGGTTAAGTTACATACGGTTCTAAATTGGACGTTGCAGTGAAGTATTCTTCGGTGCATTCCTTCTTGTGGGCGCACGAACACATTGTTCACTATTCTTCGTGATCAATTATAAAGATAGAACACTTAATTTTGAATCTACCGCCAAAATTGATTATTTTATTTAAGATAAACTAAAACGTCACATTTTGAAAAGTGTAATGTCACTTTCAATTGTTACATTGTTCTGCTAACTGGCCAGTTTAATTGCTCACTTCAGATGTCATTAGTCCTTTTTTTTTTGTACTTTCATTCATTTGTATTGGGGATATTTACATTTCTCCGACTAAAATTTTCTAAATTTCAAACTTGAATTTAATTTCTTCCCACTTCTTATATTACGATCAAATTTCTGAATTAGATTTTTCAACGAAAATTACAAGGATGACGTTAACGATAAAATCACAGACGGTGGCGTTGATGAGATTACTTTTCGTTAGGTGATTTTTTTTTTTAATTTAATTTCTGTCCACTTCGTACGATAAAATTACTGAATTAGATTTCTCAACGAAAATTACAAGGATGACGTTAACGATGAAATCATAAACGGTGGCGTTGATGAGATTACTTTTCGATAGGTGATTTTTTTTTTTTTGTGGAAAATCCAAGTGGGAGCACGAGAAGCGCCTTGTTCGTACGCACCTTCACGTAGAATCTGTAATTCAAATTTCAAGTCAAATTAATTTAACGCTCGTCATATTTCACCGTACCGCCGGCGCCACTGTGTGTGGACTCTCGACAGCCATTATTCGATATTTCATTCTTAGAAGGTACCGTCACTATTCTGATAGATGTGTCTTTCTATGATTCAGCTGTCGCTTTTCTTTTTTCTAACACGGGAGAACACGCACCGTGTGTTTGAAATATTATAAGATAATTTGAAAATAAACGAAACACATTTTCTCAATAAGTATACTTTATTTCGAATTAAGGAAGAACCGGAATCGGTTATCGTGGCATTTAACCCTTTCGTGACCCTATTATTTTCTTTGCAAGAATTTTTTATTCACCTACCAACCATTACGCTTGTAATAGGTTTTCTGTTCGAGTACTCAAGTGGAACATATGCTCCCCACTGATCACGAAAGGGTTAATCCAGTTTTGACAGTTGATGAAGAGATATTTCAGAGAAAAGTAAGAACACCGCTTTACCTTCCTCTTCGTATTTTTATTAAGTGTTTTATATAAGAATTTTGCTGTCATATTGCGATAAGTAAATTAAAATTATTTATTAGGGACGATGACATGTGTGGTTTTCATGACTTTGTAACGAAATAAATAATTGAAACACATTTATCATAAGTGAAATCGAGTTCAGCTCTTTTATGTACTTTTAAGATCGAGGTGTCCAACGTTTAAAGTCGAAAAATTGAATTGCATAAAAGGCTAATTTAAATTGTATAAAAAGAGTTTATACAAATCGAAATGTCTATTATTATATTTTAGTTTAGAGTAATTGAAATAATCAGTTTCAAAAACTAATTCGAATACTATTTATTGAACGCGCAATTCTATTATCCTGAAAAGGAGGATGTTAAAAAAAGGCTAATTTTGGCATACGACCGGAACGAAAAATCTTTTTACAGCATGATTCTACGCATCCTAAGGAACGAAAAATGTAATTGTCATTTTTCCCGGAAATGATGGTAATGTTATGAAAAATATTATATTCCGTCTTGTTTTCTTCGGATGATGGTCTGAGAGATACTCTCGCGATAGTTCTACTCTGAAAAGGACAGCTAGCTTTATGTTTGGCTCGATGTACGTACAGCGACCTAGGCTCGCGTTTCTTATGTTTGGCTCGCAAGAAATATCACGAGTTCTAAGAAGTTAACGCCTAGAATTTTCCCCAGAACAGTTGCGAGCGTACAGCGATCAGGAATCGGGCAGGACGACTCGTCCTCAGTCGGTGTTTACGAGGCCGTCGAACGAGTGCCTCGATGAACGTCGCTTATACTGCGCGATTATAGTCTTGTAGGGAATACATCGAGCAACGCGTTTTCTATTATACGCGGTTTTCCAATCAATTTACGTACTTAGCATATTCGTTCGTGTGAATTAAGTGCCGCTGCATACAAGAAGCTAGTGCACCGAATTCAAGTGCAAAATGAACAGCTCAGCGTGGGAGAAAAATCAAACAAGAAGCGTGTCTCTGCGAGCTACACAGCTGCAGTTTCACGTACACAATCGAATCATTGAGTTAATTGAAAATAGAGGAGAGCCTACGTTTAATTGATTATAGTTCATTGAAAATAGAGGAGAGCCTAAGGAGAGCCTTATTGTATCCCTGTCATGACGATTATTTTATTATATTTACGATAGTTTATTATAATTTTTATCACTTCGAGAATAAATAACTATTGGTTTCTGATTGCTTCGAATAGAAGCATTGTGTCATCAAAGAATTCCTTGTTTCGATTAATTTGTCATTAATTATTTTTGGTTTTTATTAAACACTAATGTACAACAATCTTTGTAAATAATACTCAATATGAGTTTCCGAAGAAAACGAGACGGTTATAAGTATGGTCATACTCTTACCTTGAACCGCATTTTTCATAACTTTCCCACCATTTCCGGGAAAAATGACAATTACATTTTTCGTTCCTTAGAATGGGTAGAATCATGCTGTAAAAAAATTTGTCGTTTCGGCCGTATGCCAAAATTGACCTTTATATTCTGTTAAATCTTATCGATAATGATAAAGTGTGCAATTTCAAATAGAATTTTCTTTTAAAGAAAAATTCCTACATCGAAATGACTATAAGACAAAATTTTCCTCCAAATTGGAAAAATTTGTATCATTGCTGAAATAATTTGCAAAGAAGAATTGCAAAAGGAGATATCTAAAAATAAAATTCTTTTTTTTTTTAATTTATCAGTGACGTTTGAAGAGAAAGCGAGAAATTTTCTACGGTATTATTATTCTCCACTTGTTTTTCGTAACGAAAATTTGATCAACTTCGGGATACATACTCATCTTTTTGATACTTCCAAAAGTAAATATATGTGTTCTCTTTCATTTCAGATTCTTTAAAGCGATGGATGATTTTACGTCAACTTGTGATGAAGGTGAGTGTGTATTACATCATACTGTATATTTTACTCCTAACATCATCAATCTTGTCTACCATTATTCTAATATCCTACATTCCAAATATCTTTTCTGAAATCTTTATTCGGAAACTCCTTCGACTTTCGCAAGTACAAAGGATTAAAATGATTTTTCTTCTTAATAACATTGGCTACACCGGAGAATAGCTGAGGAAATGTTAACAATAACGATTAAACCACGAAATTAACGCCTAAAATATACAGTATGTTTAAAATTAATCTCTATTATCGAAAGGTAGACATGAAATATGCATTATTGATGCAAAATACAAATTCATATTTTATAAACATCGTATGGTGTAATTTATTTGTTGTTAACATTCTAACAGTATAAAGTACCACGCAGCATTAAATGAACACAAAGAAACATTTTAAAAAGTCAAGTGCGTCACGTTTATAGTTACGCACAATTTAAAGAAACGTGCATTATAAAAATGCATAAATATAGAAATATACAATTTCATTATACATCTGCATATGACAAATGTATAAAGTCCATGTATATTCTTTACAAATTTTTACACGTAACTTAAATAGCTTCGAAAAGCGAATAAGGTGGAAGAAATGGCAAAAAACGAAAGGAGGTTTCACGTTTGATTTATTAGGTACAGAAATGAATTCTTCCCGATTTTTGGGTACAATCGAAGTTTGATTTGAGAAAGAATGAAAACAGATCAAGCATAGAAATAATTTCCATTATTTTCTGACCTTTTGCCATTTTTCTAACAACTTACAAATATCATCTCGATAGAAACTCCGTAGCTTCTAATCAATTACGCGAATCCAATCAGAAAAAATTCATTTCGACAAATGACAAAATTAAAAAATCCAAGGTCGTATTGAAAAAAAAAAAATTTCCCCCATCTTATTCGCAAAGCCATTTAAATTACGTATAGAAAAATGTTCTCGCGCCACCGTAGCTGAAGAAGACAATTAGGTGGCCTGTTTCACCTGGCCCATCCTCTGTATCATCGGACTTCCGTGGTCGTATAAACGTGTAGTGTCGTGTACACGGTAGCCTTTGCGATATCTACCAGTTGGCGATACGCGATATCGATTCGCGGCAGGTGAGATTCTCGTATTATAATTTTTCTGACAGCAACACTTCTCGACTGTGAGAAGCAAGGTGAGAAGTAAGTAAGCCGAGTCCATTTACAGTGGCTGGTGATTTATCGGCCGCGGAACGTAAGATGTCGTTAATCGTCTTGCATTCATCCTCCATGTCATGTAGCACTTTCCACCAAGCCACCTAATATGTGTGAGTGTAGATTTGTGTGCGTGTCGCGCGATGCGTCTCGCGGGATAGCCTGTCTGTGTGTGTATAGTGAACGATACGAGGCACGTTCGAAGTTCGATCGTTCGATTGATTTAAGGCGGCAGTAATCGGTTGGCCGAAAAGCCGTTGCGCTCTGTGTATATGCACCGACGATATTTTCGTGTTTATGTACGCGCACGACTGGACGTTAAAGTCCTTCCCCGTTTCAGCGGCTCTTACATATATTTCTAGAAGGGTTTATGCTCTTACTAGAAGTCACAGGAACACGAAAGGAGAGCCCAACCAGAGTCCCTTTCTACCAGAGGCTATTTGAGCCGACATACCTCCCGCTTATATATCATATTGCCACATTAACCACGTCGCTTCGGGTCGTACTTCGCGACTACTCTAGTAGCCCGAAAACCAATCTTAACATTTACCAGGGAGTGGCATGCAATACCGGGTGCTTCCTTCTCTCCTACCTTCCTTACCTACCTATCTTTCTCTCTTTCTCTTTTTTCTCTTTCTCTTGCGATCACGTCCTCAGGGTGTAGACAAGAGAGGCGCATTGCATAATACTCGCCCTTGCATTCCGCTCGGCCAATTACTTGTAACTTTTGAACACGCTTGTCAACTGGATTGAATTTTAAGTAGACGAGATTTTCTCTTCTGTTAACGCTTGCGTTACGTTCGTGTTTACACTTTCTTAGGGAAACATGTGATACGAAAATGTATGCAAGGTGCGAACGTTGAGATTTCTTCCGTGAAAATATGCAGTGTTTTTGAGTAGCACTCGGTGATGATTTGTCCAATTTGATTGACTTTTCTCGGTTTCAAAGGTACCAGGAGATATCTTTTAATTCGACTAATTTTTGCGTATGAAAATGAATTTTTAATCACCTCTGTCATACGAATAATTGTCTGATAGAAATGTTTGATATATTTTTGTATCAATAATTTATTCAATGTGATATGTCGTAAAAATTTTGTCGCTGAAAGTTGTATTTGATATGTTAAATTTCAGGGTACTTACGAAACTCCTGTACTTCTATAACTTACAAACAACTGTGTGTGTCTGTGAGTGTGCACGCGCGCGCGCATAAATTAATATGCAAGTTTAGCATGACAGTATCCATTACTAAGCAGGTTATCTCAAGCCTATCTAATATTTTAAACTGTTCCTTTTCCCTCCATCTAAGACTTTATCAATAACTACGCAATATTCTTATCATTTAATTGTTGGTTAGCGACATATTTACGAAGATAAGCTTCGCAATTTTTAGATCTAGTTTGAATACGTCGTTAGTTTAAATTTATCGAAGTATTCGCTTCTTTTGATAATATATCAGTTCGAGCAAGACTTGTTTGTAAACGACGAACATTTCTGTTGTGATGCGACTTCGATTAAAAAAACTGCTCGAATTTGTCTACACCACCAATAACATAAGAATGAAGTTGTTTTTATCGGGGGAGAAATGGGGAGTGGGTAGGGCGACTCTTCGGTAGCTTTCCAAGTCAAGCTTCATTCCCCGCGACTGATGTTAAGATGGGTGACCGCCAACGTTGTTCGAAGAAATTGCAATTTTCAGTCGGATATTTAACTTTGTTATTGTTTGAAATTTCAGTTACTATGTTAACGTTTACTATAATATACAATATTTAATCTTTAAAATATTACGAATACGAGCAACATGAACATTATACCACGAATATTCAAAGTAATCATTTTCGCTTGATAACGAGAAAGCATCGACCTAATCCTTTCTATAATTAACCAAAGTACATCACTAGAAAGGCTAGCTTATATACAATGTTCGAATATTTTCGGGAGTAACAAGTTGCAACGAGAGCTTATACGGAGAAAGATATTAATTACATACCGGAGCTTTAGCATAACAGGAGGAAAGCTTGCGTTGCTCGGTATTTAATCATTCGTGAAAGTCAATACAGTGCATTAAAAAGGTCGCAGGTCTCTGGCAATCTCTCTAAAGATCGGCTTATTTACCAGGCTTAGTATGTCGGTACTCTGTGGGGGTGCTCGCTCTAGATCCACATTAGATGGCGACGTGTTCCAAGAATATTCCTGTTTTCTCCAAGATGGGTGTTTCTTCGTATGCAAAAGTGAGATGACCCTGTGATAGATAGGAATGTGGAATAAGTTTACCTTGCTTGTTCTGCACGTGCAACAAAACGGAGAACCCTGAATTACTTTTACATTCCTCTATCCGCGTTCTTTCCAATTCGATGTACTTACGCGCTATTTTTCCATCCCTTTCACGAGCTGCTAAATATCTCTACTATTCACGCTTTCCAATTAATTCTTTAATATTACCTATTTCCATATTAATTTGTAAATGTACTATTCAGCAGTTACAGCAAATTATTATTATTATATTGTGAATTCATAATAAATACATAACTATTCTGAGGAAATGAAAGTGACGTTGATAAGCAATTTATCGTACTTGTTTAGAGATAAACGCGTGTTTTAGGTATCGACTTTCGACAAGAGAGAGAGAGGAGAGATGGGGGAGATAATTAATAAGATAATTTAGAAATCATCGTTTTTAAATTAAGGTAGAAGTGCCCAAAGGACAAGAATTATGGATTAAATTAAGGTGAAAGTGCGTTTAAAGGCTCCAAAGATACGAAGCGAGCAAATTTCCAAAACTCCCATAGGCTCCA